>NW_011887307.1:422301-499379 GCF_000151315.2 Capsaspora owczarzaki ATCC 30864 | reverse complement strand
ACCAACTCGTCCGTTCTTGCTGGTCTTCGCACCATCGGAGTGACCATCATCTACACGAACTCCCAGCCCTGGAAGCTGACTAGCAGCGGCAACATCACTGTTTCCTCATTTGGTGTCACCCTTCGTGTCGATCAAACACCGAGCGGCCGCAAGTTCTCTGGCATGGTCAGCGGTGGCATCACTGTCAATCAGTTTACGTTTGGCGTTCGAGTTCCGTTCTTCATGCCTGGCAAGAATATTGAGTTCATTTTGCCGAAGGTTGAGATTCTTGGATACAACGTCAACGAGCTGCTTGGATTGCCGAGCGACGGTTCCCCTGTCGAAGCCACTCAGCAGAATGTCGAACGGCTTGCGTCTGACCTCAAGGGCAAGGCTGCTGAGCTGGCTGCTCAAGTTGAGGCTGAAGCACGTCGCCGCATTGAGGAGGCCAAGCAGCAAGCCAAGGAGCGTGCTCGCGCTCTTCTGGCACGCGGCAAGGCCGAACTTGATGCTCGTGCATCTGCCCTCGTTGAAGCGACCAAGGGTGGCAAGGTTCTCCTTCTCGGCGATCTTGTCGATGCCATCGGTATTCCTGGGTTCGACTCGTCTACACTCAACCCTGGCATTGTTGGTCTTCCGAACTTTGCTCTGTTCGGTTTGACGGACATTATCATCGACTATACGCAGCAGAATGGCACCAACTCGTCCGTTCTTGCTGGTCTTCGCACCATTGGAGTCACGATTGTGTACACGAACTCGCAGCCCTGGAAGCTGACTAGCAGCGGCACATTACTGTCTCATCGTTCGGTGTCACGCTGCGTGTCGATCATTACTCCCAGCGGTCGCAAGTTCTCTGGCATGGTCAGCGGTGGCATCACTGTCAATCAGTTCACGTTTGGCGTTCGTGTTCCGTTCTTCATGCCTGGCAAGAACATTGAGTTTATCTTGCCGAAGCTTGAGATTCTTGGATACAACGTGAATGAGCTGCTTGGATTGCCGAGCGACGGTTCGCCTGTCGAAGCCACTCAGCAGAACGTCGAGCGTCTTGCGTCTGACCTTAAGGGCAAGGCTGCTGAGCTGGCTGCTCAAGTTGAAGCTGAAGCACGTCGCCGCATTGAGGAGGCCAAGCAGCAAGCCAAGGAGCGTGCTCGCGCGCTTCTGGCTCGCGGCAAGGCCGAACTTGATGCTCGTGCTGCTGCGCTCGTTGAGGCAACCAAAGGGTGGCAAAGTTCTCCTTCTCGGCGATCTTGTCGATGCTATCGGCATTCCAGGATTCGACTCGTCCACACTCAACCCTGGCATTGTTGGTCTTCCGAACTTTGCTCTGTTCGGTTTGACGGACATCATCATCGACTATTCTCAGCAGAATGGCACCAACTCGTCCGTTCTTGCTGGTCTTCGTACCATCGGAGTGACCATCGTCTACACGAACTCCCAGCCCTGGAAGCTGACTAGCAGCGGCAACATTACTGTCTCATCGTTCGGTGTCACGCTGCGTGTCGATCAGACTCCCAGCGGTCGCAAGTTCTCTGGCATGGTCAGCGGTGGCATCACTGTCAATCAGTTCACGTTTGGCGTTCGTGTTCCGTTCTTCATGCCTGGCAAGAACATTGAGTTTATCTTGCCGAAGCTTGAGATTCTTGGATACAACGTGAATGAGCTGCTTGGATTGCCGAGCGACGGTTCACCTGTCGAAGCCACTCAGCAGAATGTCGAGCGTCTTGCGTCTGACCTTAAGGGCAAGGCGGCCGAGCTTGCCGCTCAAGTGGAGGCTGAGGCGCGTCGCCGTATCGAAGAAGCCAAGCAACAGGCCAAGGAGCGTGCTCGTGCGCTTTTGGCTCGTGGCAAGGCCGAACTTGATGCTCGTGCGGCTGCGCTTGTTGAAGCAACTCAGGGTGGCAAGGTCCTCCTTCTCGGTGATCTCGTCGATGCTATTGGCATTCCCGGATTTGATTCGTCCACTTTGAACCCCGGCATTGTTGGTTTGCCGAACTTTGCTCTTTTCGGCTTGACGGACATTATCATCGACTATACTCAGCAGAATGGTACCAACTCGTCCGTTCTGGCTGGCCTTCGTACGATTGGTGTCACGATTGTGTACACGAACTCCCAGCCCTGGAAGCTGACGAGCAGCGGCAACATCACTGTTTCCTCATTTGGTGTCACGCTGCGCGTTGATCAGACTCCCAGCGGTCGCAAGTTCTCTGGCATGGTGAGCGGTGGCATCACTGTCAATCAGTTCACGTTTGGCGTTCGTGTTCCGTTCTTCATGCCTGGCAAGAACATTGAGTTCATCCTGCCGAAACTTGAGATCCTTGGCTACAATGTCAATGAGCTTCTTGGCCTGCCCAGCGACGGTTCGCCTGTCGAAGCCACTCAAGAGAACGTCGAGCGTCTTGCGTCTGACCTGAAGGGCAAGGCTGCGGAGCTGGCCGCCCAAGTTGAAGCGGAAGCGCGTCGTCGTATTGAGGAGGCCAAGCAGCAAGCCAAGGAGCGTGCTCGCGCGCTTCTGGCACGCGGCAAGGCTGAACTCGATGCTCGTGCTGCTGCGCTTGTTGAAGCGACTCAGGGTGGCAAGGTTCTCCTTCTAGGTGATCTCGTCGATGCTATTGGCATTCCCGGATTTGATTCGTCCACATTGAATCCCGGAATGGTCGGTCTTCCGAACTTTGCTCTGTTCGGCTTGACGGATATTATCATTGACTATTCTCAACAGAATGGCACCAACTCGTCCGTTCTGGCGGGTCTTCGTACCATCGGAGTGACCATCGTCTACACGAACTCCCAGCCCTGGAAGCTGACTAGCAGCGGCAACATCACTGTTTCCTCATTTGGTGTCACCCTTCGTGTCGATCAAACACCGAGCGGCCGCAAGTTCTCTGGCATGGTCAGCGGTGGCATCACTGTCAATCAGTTTACGTTTGGCGTTCGAGTTCCGTTCTTCATGCCTGGCAAGAATATTGAGTTCATTTTGCCGAAGGTTGAGATTCTTGGATACAACGTCAACGAGCTGCTTGGATTGCCGAGCGACGGTTCCCCTGTCGAAGCCACTCAGCAGAATGTCGAACGGCTTGCGTCTGACCTCAAGGGCAAGGCTGCTGAGCTGGCTGCTCAAGTTGAGGCTGAAGCACGTCGCCGCATTGAGGAGGCCAAGCAGCAAGCCAAGGAGCGTGCTCGCGCTCTTCTGGCACGCGGCAAGGCCGAACTCGATGCTCGTGCTGCTGCGCTCGTTGAAGCGACCAAGGGTGGCAAGGTTCTCCTTCTCGGCGATCTTGTCGATGCCATCGGCATTCCCGGATTCGATTCTTCTACTTTGAACCCCGGCATTGTTGGTCTGCCGAACTTTGCTCTGTTCGGCTTGACGGACATTATCATCGACTATACTCAGCAGAATGGTACCAACTCGTCAGTTCTGGCTGGCCTTCGTACGATTGGTGTCACGATTGTGTACACGAACTCGCAGCCGTGGAAGCTGACCAGTAGCGGCAACATTACTGTCTCCTCATTTGGTGTCACCCTTCGTGTCGATCAAACACCGAGCGGTCGCAAGTTCTCTGGCATGGTGAGCGGTGGCATTACCGTCAATCAGTTCACGTTTGGTGTTCGGGTTCCGTTCTTCATGCCTGGCAAGAACATTGAGTTTATCTTGCCGAAGCTTGAGATTCTTGGATACAACGTCAACGAGCTGCTTGGATTGCCGAGCGACGGTTCCCCTGTCGAAGCCACTCAGCAGAATGTCGAACGGCTTGCGTCTGACCTCAAGGGCAAGGCTGCTGAGCTGGCTGCTCAAGTTGAGGCTGAAGCACGTCGCCGCATTGAGGAGGCCAAGCAGCAAGCCAAGGAGCGTGCTCGCGCTCTTCTGGCACGCGGCAAGGCCGAACTTGATGCTCGTGCATCTGCCCTCGTTGAAGCGACCAAGGGTGGCAAGGTTCTCCTTCTCGGCGATCTTGTCGATGCCATCGGTATTCCTGGGTTCGACTCGTCTACACTCAACCCTGGCATTGTTGGTCTTCCGAACTTTGCTCTGTTCGGTTTGACGGACATTATCATCGACTATACGCAGCAGAATGGCACCAACTCGTCAGTTCTTGCTGGTCTTCGTACGATTGGCGTCACGATTGTGTACACGAACTCGCAGCCCTGGAAGCTGACTAGCAGTGGCAACATTACTGTCTCGTCGTTCGGTGTGACGCTGCGTGTTGATCAGACTCCAAGTGGCCGCAAGTTCTCTGGCATGGTCAGCGGTGGCATCACTGTCAATCAGTTTACGTTTGGAGTCCGCGTTCCGTTCTTCATGCCTGGCAAGAACATTGAGTTCATTTTGCCGAAGGTTGAGATTCTCGGCTACAATGTCAATGAGCTTCTTGGCCTGCCCAGCGACGGTTCGCCTGTCGAAGCCACTCAAGAGAACGTCGAGCGTCTTGCATCTGACCTTAAGGGCAAGGCTGCTGAGCTTGCTGCTCAAGTTGAGGCTGAAGCACGTCGTCGTATTGAGGAGGCCAAGCAACAGGCTAAGGAGCGTGCTCGCGCGCTTTTGGCTCGTGGCAAGGCTGAGCTTGATGCTCGTGCATCTGCCCTCGTTGAAGCGACCAAGGGCGGCAAGGTCCTCCTTCTCGGTGATCTCGTTGATGCTATTGGCATTCCCGGATTTGATTCGTCCACTTTGAATCCTGGCATTGTTGGTCTGCCGAACTTTGCTCTTTTCGGTTTGACTGACATCATCATCGACTATAGTCAGCAAAACGGCACCAATTCGTCCGTTCTTGCTGGTCTTCGTACGATTGGTGTCACGATCGTGTACACGAACTCGCAACCTTGGAAGCTGACTAGCAGCGGCAACATTACTGTCTCGTCGTTCGGTGTCACCCTTCGTGTTGATCAGACTTCAAGTGGCCGCAAGTTCTCCGGCATGGTCAGCGGTGGCATCACTGTCAATCAGTTTACGTTTGGAGTCCGTGTTCCGTTCTTCATGCCTGGCAAGAACATTGAGTTCATTTTGCCAAAGCTTGAGATTCTTGGCTACAATGTCAATGAGCTTCTTGGCCTGCCCAGCGACGGTTCGCCTGTCGAAGCCACTCAAGAGAACGTCGAGCGTCTTGCGTCTGACCTGAAGGGCAAGGCTGCGGAGCTGGCCGCCCAAGTTGAAGCGGAAGCGCGTCGTCGTATTGAGGAGGCCAAGCAGCAAGCCAAGGAGCGTGCTCGCGCGCTTCTGGCACGCGGCAAGGCTGAACTCGATGCTCGTGCTGCTGCGCTCGTTGAAGCGACGTCCGGCGGCAAGGTTCTTCTTCTCGGTGATCTCGTTGATGCTATTGGCATTCCCGGATTTGATTCGTCCACTCTGAATCCTGGCATTGTCGGTCTGCCGAACTTTGCTCTGTTCGGTTTGACTGATATCATCATCGACTATACTCAGCAGAATGGCACCAACTCGTCCGTTCTTGCAGGACTTCGTACTATCGGTGTCACGATCGTGTACACGAACTCGCAACCTTGGAAGCTGACTAGCAGCGGCAACATTACTGTCTCGTCGTTCGGTGTCACGCTGCGTGTCGATCAGACTCCCAGCGGTCGCAAGTTCTCTGGCATGGTTAGCGGTGGCATTACCGTCAATCAGTTTACGTTTGGCGTTCGTGTTCCGTTCTTCATGCCTGGCAAGAATATTGAGTTCATCCTGCCGAAACTTGAGATCCTTGGCTACAATGTCAATGAGCTTCTTGGCCTGCCCAGCGACGGTTCGCCTGTCGAAGCCACTCAAGAGAACGTCGAGCGTCTTGCGTCTGACCTGAAGGGCAAGGCTGCGGAGCTGGCCGCCCAAGTTGAAGCGGAAGCGCGTCGTCGTATTGAGGAGGCCAAGCAGCAAGCCAAGGAGCGTGCTCGCGCGCTTCTGGCACGCGGCAAGGCTGAACTCGATGCTCGTGCTGCTGCGCTTGTTGAAGCGACTCAGGGTGGCAAGGTTCTCCTTCTAGGTGATCTCGTCGATGCTATTGGCATTCCCGGATTTGATTCGTCCACATTGAATCCCGGAATGGTCGGTCTTCCGAACTTTGCCCTGTTCGGCTTGACGGATATTATCATTGACTATTCTCAACAGAATGGCACCAACTCGTCCGTTCTGGCGGGTCTTCGTACCATCGGAGTGACCATCGTCTACACGAACTCCCAGCCCTGGAAGCTGACTAGCAGCGGCAACATCACTGTTTCCTCATTTGGTGTCACCCTTCGTGTCGATCAAACACCGAGCGGCCGCAAGTTCTCTGGCATGGTCAGCGGTGGCATCACTGTCAATCAGTTCACGTTTGGCGTTCGAGTTCCGTTCTTCATGCCTGGCAAGAACATTGAGTTTATCTTGCCGAAGCTTGAGATTCTTGGATACAACGTCAACGAGCTGCTTGGATTGCCGAGCGACGGTTCCCCTGTCGAAGCCACTCAGCAGAATGTCGAACGGCTTGCGTCTGACCTCAAGGGCAAGGCTGCTGAGCTGGCTGCCCAAGTTGAGGCTGAGGCGCGTCGTCGTATTGAGGAGGCTAAGCAGCAAGCCAAGGAGCGTGCTCGCGCTCTTCTGGCCCGTGGCAAGGCGGAACTTGATGCTCGTGCTGCTGCGCTTGTTGAAGCAACCAAGGGTGGCAAGGTCCTCCTTCTCGGCGATCTCGTCGATGCTATCGGCATTCCAGGATTCGACTCGTCCACACTCAACCCTGGTATTGTTGGTCTTCCGAACTTTGCCCTGTTCGGATTGACGGACGTTATCGTTGATTATTCTCAGCAAAATGGCACTTCGTCCGCTCTTGCTGGTCTTCGCACCATCGGAGTGACCATCGTCTACACGAACTCCCAGCCGTGGAAGCTGACTAGCAGCGGCAACATCACTGTTTCCTCATTTGGTGTCACCCTTCGTGTCGATCAAACACCGAGCGGCCGCAAGTTCTCTGGCATGGTCAGCGGTGGCATCACTGTCAATCAGTTCACGTTTGGAGTCCGCGTTCCGTTCTTCATGCCTGGCAAGAACATTGAGTTTATCTTGCCGAAGGTTGAGATTCTTGGATACAATGTGAACGAACTGCTTGGACTGCCCAGCGACGGTTCCCCTGTCGAAGCCACTCAAGAGAACGTTGAGCGTCTTGCATCGGATCTCAAGGGCAAGGCTGCTGAGCTTGCTGCCCAAGTTGAGGCTGAGGCGCGTCGTCGTATTGAGGAGGCCAAGCAACAGGCCAAGGAGCGTGCTCGCGCGCTTTTGGCTCGTGGCAAGGCTGAGCTTGAAACCCGTGCTGCTGCACTCGTTGAGGCAACCAAGGGTGGCAAAGTTCTCCTTCTCGGCGATCTCGTCGATGCTATCGGCATTCCAGGATTCGACTCGTCCACACTCAACCCTGGTATTGTTGGTCTTCCGAACTTTGCTCTGTTCGGTTTGACTGATATCATCATCGACTATACTCAGCAGAATGGCACCAACTCGTCCGTTCTTGCTGGTCTTCGCACCATCGGAGTGACCATCATCTACACGAACTCCCAGCCCTGGAAGCTGACTAGCAGCGGCAACATTACTGTCTCATCGTTCGGTGTCACGCTGCGTGTCGATCAGACTCCCAGCGGTCGCAAGTTCTCTGGCATGGTCAGCGGTGGCATCACTGTCAATCAGTTCACGTTTGGCGTTCGTGTTCCGTTCTTCATGCCTGGCAAGAACATTGAGTTCATCCTGCCGAAACTTGAGATTCTCGGCTACAATGTCAACGAGCTGCTTGGATTGCCGAGCGACGGTTCGCCTGTTGAAGCCACTCAGCAGAACGTCGAGCGTCTTGCGTCTGACCTTAAGGGCAAGGCTGCTGAGCTTGCTGCTCAAGTTGAGGCTGAAGCACGTCGTCGTATTGAGGAGGCCAAGCAGCAAGCCAAGGAGCGTGCTCGCGCTCTTCTGGCCCGTGGCAAGGCGGAACTTGATGCTCGTGCTGCTGCGCTTGTTGAAGCAACCAAGGGTGGCAAAGTTCTCCTTCTCGGCGATCTCGTCGATGCTATCGGCATTCCAGGATTCGACTCGTCCACACTCAACCCTGGCATTGTTGGTCTTCCGAACTTTGCTCTGTTCGGATTGACGGACATTATCGTTGATTATTCTCAGCAAAATGGCACCAACTCGTCCGTTCTTGCTGGTCTTCGCACCATCGGAGTGACCATCGTCTACACGAACTCCCAGCCGTGGAAGCTGACTAGCAGCGGCAACATCACTGTTTCCTCATTTGGTGTCACGCTGCGTGTCGATCAAACACCGAGCGGCCGCAAGTTCTCTGGCATGGTCAGCGGTGGCATCACTGTCAATCAGTTCACGTTTGGAGTCCGCGTTCCGTTCTTCATGCCTGGCAAGAACATTGAGTTTATCTTGCCGAAGGTTGAGATTCTTGGATACAATGTGAACGAACTGCTTGGACTGCCCAGCGACGGTTCCCCTGTCGAAGCCACTCAAGAGAACGTTGAGCGTCTTGCATCGGATCTCAAGGGCAAGGCTGCTGAGCTTGCTGCCCAAGTTGAGGCTGAGGCGCGTCGTCGTATTGAGGAGGCCAAGCAACAGGCCAAGGAGCGTGCTCGCGCGCTTTTGGCTCGTGGCAAGGCTGAGCTTGAAACCCGTGCTGCTGCACTCGTTGAGGCAACCAAGGGTGGCAAAGTTCTCCTTCTCGGCGATCTCGTCGATGCTATCGGCATTCCAGGATTCGACTCGTCCACACTCAACCCTGGTATTGTTGGTCTTCCGAACTTTGCTCTGTTCGGTTTGACTGATATCATCATCGACTATACTCAGCAGAATGGCACCAACTCGTCCGTTCTTGCTGGTCTTCGCACCATCGGAGTGACCATCATCTACACGAACTCCCAGCCCTGGAAGCTGACTAGCAGCGGCAACATTACTGTCTCATCGTTCGGTGTCACGCTGCGTGTCGATCAGACTCCCAGCGGTCGCAAGTTCTCTGGCATGGTCAGCGGTGGCATCACTGTCAATCAGTTCACGTTTGGCGTTCGTGTTCCGTTCTTCATGCCTGGCAAGAACATTGAGTTTATCTTGCCGAAGCTTGAGATTCTTGGATACAACGTGAATGAGCTGCTTGGATTGCCGAGCGACGGTTCGCCTGTTGAAGCGACGCAGCAGAACGTCGAGCGTCTTGCATCTGACCTTAAGGGCAAGGCTGCTGAGCTGGCTGCTCAAGTTGAGGCTGAAGCTCGTCGCCGCGTTGAGGAGGCTAAGCAACAGGCCAAGGAGCGTGCTCGTGCGCTTTTGGCTCGCGGCAAGGCCGAACTTGATGCTCGTGCTGCTGCACTAGTTGAGGCAACATCCGGCGGCAAGGTTCTCCTTCTTGGTGATCTCGTTGATGCTATTGGCATTCCTGGGTTCGACTCGTCCACTCTGAATCCTGGCATTGTCGGTTTGCCGAACTTTGCTTTGTTCGGTTTGACGGACATCATCATCGACTACTCGCAGCAAAACGGCACCAATTCATCGGTTCTTGCTGGTCTTCGTACCATCGGTGTCACGATTGTGTACACGAACTCGCAGCCCTGGAAGCTGACTAGCAGCGGCAACATCACTGTTTCCTCATTTGGTGTCACGCTGCGTGTCGATCAGACTCCCAGCGGCCGCAAGTTCTCCGGCATGGTGAGCGGTGGCATCACTGTCAATCAGTTCACGTTTGGAGTCCGCGTTCCGTTCTTCATGCCTGGCAAGAACATTGAGTTCATTTTGCCGAAGGTAGAGATTCTCGGCTACAATGTGAACGAACTCCTTGGATTGCCGAGCGACGGTTCCCCTGTCGAAGCCACTCAGCAGAATGTCGAGCGTCTTGCATCTGACCTTAAGGGCAAGGCTGCTGAGCTTGCTGCTCAAGTTGAGGCTGAAGCACGTCGTCGTATTGAGGAGGCCAAGCAACAGGCTAAGGAGCGTGCTCGCGCGCTTTTGGCTCGTGGCAAGGCTGAGCTTGATGCTCGTGCATCTGCCCTCGTTGAAGCGACCAAGGGTGGCAAGGTTCTCCTTCTCGGCGATCTCGTTGATGCTATTGGCATTCCTGGGTTCGACTCGTCTACTCTCAACCCTGGCATTGTTGGTCTTCCGAACTTTGCTCTGTTCGGTTTGACGGACATTATCATCGACTATACGCAGCAGAATGGCACCAACTCGTCAGTTCTTGCTGGTCTTCGTACGATTGGCGTCACGATTGTGTACACGAACTCGCAGCCCTGGAAGCTGACTAGCAGTGGCAACATTACTGTCTCGTCGTTCGGTGTGACCCTTCGTGTTGATCAGACTCCAAGTGGCCGCAAGTTCTCCGGCATGGTCAGCGGTGGCATCACTGTCAATCAGTTCACGTTTGGCGTTCGAGTTCCGTTCTTCATGCCTGGCAAGAATATTGAGTTCATCCTGCCGAAACTTGAGATTCTTGGCTACAATGTCAATGAGCTTCTTGGCCTGCCCAGCGACGGTTCGCCTGTCGAAGCGACTCAAGAGAACGTCGAGCGTCTTGCGTCTGACCTGAAGGGCAAGGCTGCGGAGCTGGCCGCCCAAGTTGAAGCGGAAGCGCGTCGTCGTATTGAGGAAGCCAAGCAACAGGCTAAGGAGCGTGCTCGCGCGCTTTTGGCTCGTGGCAAGGCTGAGCTTGATGCTCGTGCATCTGCCCTCGTTGAAGCGACCAAGGGCGGCAAGGTTCTCCTTCTCGGCGATCTTGTGGATGCCATCGGTATTCCTGGGTTCGACTCGTCCACTCTGAATCCTGGCATTGTCGGTCTGCCGAACTTTGCCCTGTTCGGTTTGACGGACATCATCATCGATTACTCGCAACAAAACGGCACCAATTCGTCGGTTCTGGCGGGTCTTCGTACCATCGGAGTGACCATCGTCTACACGAACTCCCAGCCCTGGAAGCTGACTAGCAGCGGCAACATCACTGTTTCCTCATTTGGTGTCACGCTGCGTGTCGATCAAACTCCCAGCGGTCGCAAGTTCTCTGGCATGGTGAGCGGTGGCATCACTGTCAATCAGTTCACGTTTGGTGTTCGGGTTCCGTTCTTCATGCCTGGCAAGAACATTGAGTTTATCTTGCCGAAGCTTGAGATTCTTGGATACAACGTCAACGAGCTGCTTGGATTGCCGAGCGACGGTTCACCTGTCGAAGCCACTCAGCAGAATGTCGAGCGTCTTGCGTCTGACCTTAAGGGCAAGGCGGCCGAGCTTGCCGCTCAAGTGGAGGCTGAGGCGCGTCGCCGTATCGAAGAAGCCAAGCAACAGGCCAAGGAGCGTGCTCGTGCGCTTTTGGCTCGTGGCAAGGCCGAACTTGATGCTCGTGCGGCTGCGCTTGTTGAAGCAACTCAGGGTGGCAAGGTCCTCCTTCTCGGTGATCTCGTCGATGCTATTGGCATTCCCGGATTTGATTCGTCCACTTTGAACCCCGGCATTGTTGGTTTGCCGAACTTTGCTCTTTTCGGCTTGACGGACATTATCATCGACTATACTCAGCAGAATGGTACCAACTCGTCCGTTCTGGCTGGCCTTCGTACGATTGGTGTCACGATTGTGTACACGAACTCCCAGCCCTGGAAGCTGACGAGCAGCGGCAACATCACTGTTTCCTCATTTGGTGTCACGCTGCGCGTTGATCAGACTCCCAGCGGTCGCAAGTTCTCTGGCATGGTGAGCGGTGGCATCACTGTCAATCAGTTCACGTTTGGCGTTCGTGTTCCGTTCTTCATGCCTGGCAAGAACATTGAGTTCATCCTGCCGAAACTTGAGATTCTCGGCTACAATGTCAACGAGCTGCTTGGATTGCCGAGCGACGGTTCGCCTGTTGAAGCCACTCAGCAGAACGTCGAGCGTCTTGCGTCTGACCTTAAGGGCAAGGCTGCTGAGCTTGCTGCTCAAGTTGAGGCTGAAGCACGTCGTCGTATTGAGGAGGCCAAGCAGCAAGCCAAGGAGCGTGCTCGCGCTCTTCTGGCCCGTGGCAAGGCGGAACTTGATGCTCGTGCTGCTGCGCTTGTTGAAGCAACCAAGGGTGGCAAAGTTCTCCTTCTCGGCGATCTCGTCGATGCTATCGGCATTCCAGGATTCGACTCGTCCACACTCAACCCTGGCATTGTTGGTCTTCCGAACTTTGCTCTGTTCGGATTGACGGACATTATCGTTGATTATTCTCAGCAAAATGGCACCAACTCGTCCGTTCTTGCTGGTCTTCGCACCATCGGAGTGACCATCGTCTACACGAACTCGCAGCCCTGGAAGCTGACTAGCAGCGGCAACATTACTGTCTCATCGTTCGGTGTCACGCTGCGTGTCGATCAGACTCCCAGCGGTCGCAAGTTCTCTGGCATGGTCAGCGGTGGCATCACTGTCAATCAGTTCACGTTTGGCGTTCGTGTTCCGTTCTTCATGCCTGGCAAGAACATTGAGTTTATCTTGCCGAAGCTTGAGATTCTTGGATACAACGTGAATGAGCTGCTTGGATTGCCGAGCGACGGTTCGCCTGTTGAAGCGACGCAGCAGAACGTCGAGCGTCTTGCATCTGACCTTAAGGGCAAGGCTGCTGAGCTGGCTGCTCAAGTTGAGGCTGAAGCTCGTCGCCGCGTTGAGGAGGCTAAGCAACAGGCCAAGGAGCGTGCTCGTGCGCTTTTGGCTCGCGGCAAGGCCGAACTTGATGCTCGTGCTGCTGCACTAGTTGAGGCAACATCCGGCGGCAAGGTTCTCCTTCTTGGTGATCTCGTTGATGCTATTGGCATTCCTGGGTTCGACTCGTCCACTCTGAATCCTGGCATTGTCGGTTTGCCGAACTTTGCTTTGTTCGGTTTGACGGACATCATCATCGACTACTCGCAGCAAAACGGCACCAATTCATCGGTTCTTGCTGGTCTTCGTACCATCGGTGTCACGATTGTGTACACGAACTCGCAGCCCTGGAAGCTGACTAGCAGCGGCAACATTACTGTCTCGTCGTTCGGTGTCACCCTTCGTGTTGATCAGACTTCAAGTGGCCGCAAGTTCTCCGGCATGGTCAGCGGTGGCATCACTGTCAATCAGTTTACGTTTGGAGTCCGTGTTCCGTTCTTCATGCCTGGCAAGAACATTGAGTTCATTTTGCCGAAACTTGAGATTCTCGGCTACAATGTGAACGAACTCCTTGGATTGCCGAGCGACGGTTCCCCTGTCGAAGCCACTCAGCAGAATGTCGAGCGTCTTGCATCTGACCTTAAGGGCAAGGCTGCGGAGCTGGCTGCCCAAGTTGAGGCTGAAGCACGTCGTCGTATTGAGGAGGCCAAGCAACAGGCTAAGGAGCGTGCTCGTGCGCTTTTGGCTCGTGGCAAGGCTGAGCTCGAAACCCGTGCTGCTGCCCTCGTTGAGGCAACATCCGGTGGCAAGATCCTCCTTCTCGGTGACCTCGTTGATGCTATCGCCATTCCTGGCTTTGATTCCAGGACGTTGAATCCTGGCGTTGCTGGCTTGCCGAATTTCGCCATGTTTGGTATCACCGATGTTTTGATCGATTACTCTCAAAACAGCACCAACTCTTCGGCGGTTCAAGCGCTTCGTGCTCTTGGTGTGACCATCATTTACACCGCGAAGGATCCCTGGAAGCTCATCCCATCAGGTTCAGTGTTTGTTTCGTCCTTTGGCATCTCCCTCCGTCTCGATCAAATCGCTGGATCGTTCAAGTTTTCCGGTGTTGTGAGCGGTGGCATTACCGTGTCGACGTTCACGTTCGGCATTCGTGTCCCGTTCAATATTCCTGGTCAATCAGTCGAGTTCATTCTTCCCAAAGTCGAAGTTCTCGGCTACAGCATCAACGATTTGCTCGGCCTCCCATCGGAGTCAGAGCCAGTTACAGTCGCTGTTGAGCAAATTGCTGCCGATCTCCAAGGCAAAGCAGCCGAGCTTGCCGCGCAAGTTGAAGCTGAAGCGCGCCGCCGCCTGCAGGAAGCCAAGCAAGCAGCTCAGGAACGCGCTCGTTCGCTCCTGGCTCGAAGTGCCGCGGAGCTGGAAACCCGTGCTCAAGCTTTGGCAACCGCCACTGCGGGTCGCGTTTTGACTCTCGGCCAGCTTGTTGATGCGATTGCCGTCCCCGGATTTTCGTCGGGCATGCTCAACCCTGGCGTCGCTGGTTTGCCGAACTTTGCGCTGTTCGGCATCACAGATGTTTCATTGCAATTCTCGCAAGGAAACAACACCAAGGGTGGAGGCCTTGCCGGGCTTCGATACGCCGGCGTCACCATCGTGTACGCTTCTGCTGCGCCTTGGTACTTGACCCCGAGCAAAAACATCGCTATCTCTCAGTTTGGCTTGCGCTTGCAAGTACAAATTTCCTCGCCCGGCGGATTGACTTTCTCGGGCATGGTTAGCGGTGGCATCACCGTCTCGACTTTCACTTTCGGTGTTCGCGTTCCTTTCAATATGCCTGATCAGTCGGCCCAGTTCATTCTTCCGAAGATTGAGGTGTTTGGTGTCTCTATCAATGATGTTCTTGGGTTGCCTGCTGCGGAAACCGTTACGGCACCGTCTCTTCAAGATGCTGTTGGCTCGTTGCGCGGCCGCGCTGCTGAGCTTACTGCGCAGCTGGAGGCCGAAGCGCGTCGACGCGTGGAGGAACTCAAACAGCAGGCCAAGGAACGTGTCCGTTCGTTGCTCGCGACCACTCAAGCCGAACTTGACACACGCACCCAAGCTCTTGTGGCTGCCACTCAAGGTCGCGTGCTGTATCTTGGCACCCTTGTGAACGCCTTGGCCATTCCCGGATTTGATTCTTCTGCACTCAACACTGGCATTGCAGGCCTGCCCAACTTTGCCGAGTTTGGTTTGACGGATGTGGTGATTCAGTTCGCGGGCAACGCTTCCACCGGATTCAATAGCTTGCGCACGCTGGGTGTGACAATCATCTATGGCGGCTCAACTCCCTGGTACCTGACTCCTGGTACTGGCATCCGTGTGACGCAGTTTGGCTTGACACTCCGCATGGACCAGACAGCGGCAGGGCGCAAGTTCTCTGGCGTGCTGAGCGGCGGTGTTCTCGTGTCATCCTTCTCGTTTGCAATCCGCGTGCCGTTCATGATGCCAGGCCAGTCTGTCGAATTTATTCTTCCCAAGGTCGAAGTGCTCGGCATGTCTGTGAACGAGTTGCTCGGTCTCCCGACTGACGGCCTTCCCGTTAAACTGCCTGATCAAGCGACCTTGGCCCAAGCTGTTGGATCTTTAACTGGAAAGGCCGCTGAGTTGGCCGCGCAAGTGGAAGCGGAGGCTAAGCGCCGCGTTGAGGAAGCAAAGTTAGCGGTCAAGGAACGCATGCGTTCGCTTCTCGCAACGTCTCAAGCTGAGCTCGAAACGCGCGCGGCTGCTCTGCAGGCCGCCACTGCCGGCAAAGTTCTTCTTCTTGGCTCACTCGTTGATGCGCTCAGCTTGCCCGGCATCTCCAGTTCCGATCTGAACACGGGCATTGCTGGTCTCCCGAACTTTGCCATGTTTGGTTTGACTGAAATTCTTGTCGAGTTCATGGCACAAGAAAACAGCACTTCAGGCTCGGCGCGCGGCATGGCCGGTCTGCGAACGCTGGGTGTCACTATTTTGTACGCGTCTTCCGATCCTTGGTTCCTGACGCCCAGCAAGCTCATCCGCGTGACGCAGTTTGGCCTGAAACTGCGCGTCGACTTTGCACCGCTTGGGCGCAAATTCTCCTGTGTTCTCAGTGGAGGAATTCAAGTCGACAAATTTGTCTTTGGTGTTCGTGCGCCTTTCAACATCCCTGGCGAACGCGTCGAGTTCATTCTCCCGAAGGTGGAAGTTTTGGGCGTTAGCGTGAATGACATGCTGGGTCTTCCGGCGGGCACTCCGCTCGAGCTTGAGACCGAATCTGCGCGTCAAAAGCTCAACGACTTGAAAGAGAAGGCGTCGGATGCTCTTGTCCGAGTTGAGGCTGAAGCGCGCCGACGCGCCGAAGAGGCCAAACAGCAGATCAAGGATCGGATGCGATCGATGCTTCCGCAGGGTGTGGAGGAACTCAATAATCGCATGTCTGCGCTTGTTAGCGCCACGGACGGCAAAGTTCTCAAGCTGGGCACGATTGTGCAAGCGATCGGCATTCCTGGTTTTACGTCAGCGAGCCTCAATCCTGGCGTTGCTGGCTTGCCGAATTTTGCTGACTTTGGCATTACCAACTTCCAAGTTGAGTTTGCCGCTCCTGCCACCTCCAATGCCACCTCTAACGCCACGGCTCCCCCTGGCTTGGATGGGCTGCGGATGCTTTCTGTCACCATCATTTATTCATCGACGACACCATGGTACCTCGTCCCGACGACAACGTTGATCCGGGTTTCGCAGTTTGGCGTCATGCTTCGGCTTGATCAAACAGGCGGCATCCGTCGGTTCTCTGCCGTCATTAGCGGTGGCGTGTTGATCAACAACAAGTTTACTTTTGGTGTTCGTGTGCCCTTCAATGTTCCCGGCGCTCAAGTCGAGTTTATCCTTCCCAAGGTCGAAGTGTTTGGCATGAACATTAATGAAATGCTTGGCCTCGCGGCTGACAAGACCCTCGAGTTTGACGCGAACGCTGCTGCAAAGGCCCTTGGTGATTTGCAAGGCGAGGCTCGTTTGCTTGCGGAAAAGATCGAAGCCGAGGCGCGCCGTGTTGCTGAAGAAGCGAAAGCTGCGCTCAAGTCGCGTGCTCGAGCACTGGTTGCCCGTACCTCCGCAGAGCTTGATGCTCGAGTTGCTGCAATCAAGGCTGCTACCGAGAATCGCGTTTTGCTTCTCGGCGATTTGGTCGCTTCGCTCGGCATTCCCGGCGTTACTTCCGAAGCGCTCGACACGAAGGTTGCCGGTCTTCCCAATTTCGCCTTGTTTGGCATTACGGACGTCCAAATTGAGTTTGCACCCCGAGCTGGTGCCAACACGTCTGGCTTCTCTTCCCTCAGCCGCGTGCAAGCGACGATTGTCTACACCAAGACCGAAGGTTGGCAACTGCTCCCGAGTGGTTCCATTTTTGTTCGATCATTTGGTCTGCTACTCGGTTTCCGTACTGTTTCGTCCAACCAAACGTCCTTCTACGGCCGAATTTCTGGAACGATCTCCATTGGGCAGTTTGTCTTTGGAGCCGCGGTTCCATTCAACATGCCCAATGAGCGCGTCGAGTTTGTCCTTCCTCAGGTTACTGTGAATGGCCTGAGCATCAATTCTCTGTTTGGCATCCCCGAAAAGGCATCGGTGCAAGATCTCAGCGCGCTGCCGGCCGCTGCTGCATCCAAGCTCAAGGACGCGGCGCTGGAGGCCAAGAAGGCCGCTCAAGAACGCATGCGATCTCTCCTTCCTGCTGGTGTCACTGCTGCTCAAAACCTTGTGACCAACATTGCAGAAGCCACCAATGGCAAGGTGCTTTTGCTCGGAAACTTGGTCAACTCGCTTGGCATCGATGGCTTTACGGCGTCCGTTCTGGATCCTGGTGTGCCAGGCTTGCCGAACTTTGCAATGTTTGGCATTACCAACTTCCATATCGAGTTCCGCAATCAAAGCTCGACCGGCTTTGGTGGCATCAAGAGCGCCGGCATCACCATTTTGGCAACCCAGCCCTGGACCATTGTTGGCAGTCTTCGTGTTCTCGCCTTTGCGTTGCAACTCGAGTTGTACACCGATGGAGCCAACAAACTCGTGTTTGGCGGCGCCGTGTCTGGCACAATCGCAGTCAACTCGTTCGTCTTTGGCGCTCGCGTTCCATTCAACTTGCCTGGCGAAACTCTTTCCTTTGTTTTGCCCGAGATCAAATTGTTCGGCATGGACGTCAAGCAAGTCTTTGGCATTTCCGATACCCCGAGCCTCGACGAGCTCCAGAGTGCCTTGCCCAACGTGACCGCCCTTGCTGACAAGATGAAATTGGAGGCTCTCCAGAAGCTGACGGACTTGAAGGCGGAGGCCAAGAATCGCATGCGTCAGTTGCAGGCGTCGACGCGAGCCGAGGCCCTGAGATTGGCGGCTGACTTGAAAGCAGCAACTGCTGGCAAAGTCTTGCTCTTTGGCGACATTGTCGATGCCTTCTCCATCCCCGGCTTCTCGTCGAGCACATTGAACCCTGGTGTTGCTGGCCTGCCCAATTTCGCGACCTTTGGCATCACCGATGTCAATGTAGCGTTCAACAACAGTGGTGCCACCAGCTTTGGCAGTGTGCTTGGGCTGAATGTCACCATTCTTGCCACCCAGCCATGGACTGTCTATGGTCAGCTCCAAGTGACGGCATTTGCCGTTCGCTTTGGCATGTCCACCGACGGCTATGGCGCTCGCACGTTCTTTGGCTCCGTGTCTGGCACAATTGCTTTGTCAGATATCGTTGTCTCCGTGTACGCACCGTTCAACATGCCTGGTGAGCGATTTGAGCTGGTTTTGCCCGATGTGTCCGTTTTTGGAGCCAGCTTGAACGACTTCTTTGGCGTTGTCCCGCAGTCGGCTGTTGGCCATTTGGAGAGCATTGCAACCTCCAACCTGACCACCATTGCATCCTCGTTGAAGCTTGAGGCTGCCAAACAGCTGGAAGCTGCGAAGGCCGCTGCTCGTTCCAAGGCCAAGGAGTTGATGGCTCGCTCGATTGAAGAGTTGAACAAGATGAATGCGGCCTTGACTGCCGCGACTGCAGGCAAGGTCCTTACTCTCGGCTCTATCGTCGATTCGCTGTCGATTTCCGGGTTCACTTCGGCCACCCTCAACCCAGGCGTCGCTGGTCTACCCAACTTTGCCGCCTTTGGATTGACCGATTTTGTTTGCGAATTTGGAACATCGAATTCGACTGGTCTCGGTTCCTTCAACAAGCTCGGTGTGACGATTGTCTACACCCAGGTTTGGACCGTTTACGCGAACGTCAAGGTCACTTCCTTCGCCCTGCGACTGCAGCTGACACGCGATGTTTACGGATCACTGTCGTTCGGAGGCGCCGTTTCTGGTACCGTGCAGTTGAACACGTTCTTCTTTACGATTCGCGTTCCTTTCAATCTCCCCGGCGAGAAGATGCAGTTCATCCTCCCCGAGATTACAATTGGCGGTCGAAACATTCGCGAAACGTTTGGCATTCCAGACGAGGTCTCCACTTCGCTGTCAGACCTTGCAAAGACGATCAACGACGCACCCGCCATTGTTGCCCAGATTCAAGCCGAGGCTGCCAGTCAGCTGGCTATCGCAAAGAAGCAGGCGCGTGAAAAGATTCGACAGGTTGTCGCTCAGACCATCGACGAAGCCAACAAGTTTGCTGCTGATCTGACCGCTGCCACCTCGGGCAAGGTTCTGACGCTTGGCACCATCGTCGATGCCCTTTCTGTTCCTGGCTTGACCTCCGCGTCGCTCAATACGAACACGGCGGGTCTTCCCAACTTTGCTACCTTTGGCTTGATGGACTTTAAGCTCGAGTTCCAAAACTCGAACGGCAGCTCGCTTGGTTCGCTCAAGACCCTTGGCGTCACTGTGCTTGCGACGCAGCCCTGGACGATCATTTCGACTCTGCGCGTGACAGCCTTCTCCTTTACCGTTGCTTTGAACACTGACGCGTATGGAAGCAGGTCGTTCTCTGGCGCTGTCGCCGGCACCATCGCGGTTGACTCGTTTGTCGTCTCTGCTCGTGTTCCTTTCGGCATTCCTGGCGAAAAAGTTGAGCTGATTCTGCCGCGGCTGGTTGCTGGCGGCGTCGATATCAGCAAGCTGTTTGGCATGGATGACTTGACCGCGTTCAATCCTGCCATTCTCGCCAATGCCTCGCTGTCTGCCCTTGCCGACGCGGCTGCAACCAAGGCCCGAGCAGCGGTTGCGGATATGAAGTCCCGCGTCCGACAACTCATGCCGCGCACCGACCGTGATCTGAAGGATATGGTTGGCGACATTCGCGACCTTGTTGGCCAGGGCAAGTTGCTCACTCTCGGAACCATGATGAATGCCCTTGGAAGTGGTATCGGGCTTGACACTGCTGCCCTCAACAGTGCCGTCGGCAGTATTCCTGGCATGCCCCCGATCTTGAGCGTTGCCATCACTGACTTTGGCGTCGAGTTCAACGCGACATCGTCCGGATTTGGCCGACTGCTGAGCTTGCAAGTTGCCATGCTCATGACGCAGCCATGGTCTCTTCAACCTGCGCTCACGATCGAGACGCTCGGCTTTGCCCTCTATGTTTCCACGTCAAACCTGACTACAATGGCCAAATCGTACTCTGGCTTTGTGCAAGGCACTGTGTTGATCAACACTGTGATGGTGACTGTTCGTGTTCCCTTCAACCTCCCGGAGAGTATCTCGATTATTCTTCCTGAGGTGGTGATTGACGGCGTGGACATTAACAATTACTTTGGTGCCAACTCGACCGTGGCCACATACATTCCGAGCACTTTGACGGAGATTCAGCGCGTCCAATCGCAGCTGCAAACTCAGTCAGCCAGCATTCTCACCATTGGCCAACTGCTCGCGTCGATGGGATTGTCGAGTGCTGTCGATTTTGACATTGGTGGTCTCAACCCGGGCTCGTTCGGCGTGACCGAGATTGACATCAACATGACCATCACATCGAGTCCTGCATCCCGCGGCCTTCAGAGCGCCTCGATTACGGTCATCCTGACAGAAGAGTGGAAGATTCTTGGCCGCTCGCAGCTCACCGTTCCGTTCTTTGGCTTCAACATTGGCATGACGAAAGTCGGCGCCGTCAACAAATGGTACGGCCGCGTCAAGGGCTGCCTGGTGATCTCTGGCAAGGTTCTTGGCGCCAACATTCCGTTCAATTTGCCCAACCAGCAAGCGACGTTCGTGCTCCCTTCGATTCGTCTGTTTGGCAAGCCCGTCGACCAGCTGTTTGAGACCGCAACCAGTGCTGTGGCAATTCCCTCCGCCAACGATGTCAAAGCCGCTTTGCAGGGATCCCTGCAGCTTACCGACTTGCTGAATGCCGTGGGCATCGATACGGCTCCCCTCCAGTCACTGGTTGCGGTTCCTGGCTTGCCCAATCTGCTGGCGTTTGCCATCACTGAGATGAACCTCAATTTCACGGCTACCAACTCGCTCCAAGGCTTTGCCTTCAAGATTGTCGCCACCGAACGCTGGAACCTGGTTCCTGTGGACACGGGCGCCAAGCTTGCCATCCCTTCGTTCAGCGTGTTTATCACCAAGTTTGTCAACGCTGCAAACGCCACCGTCTATGGCGGTCGCATTCGCGGCACGATTCTGCTGCGCGACAAGCCTGTGCGCATCAGCGTGCCATTCCGTTTGCCCGAGCCTGCGTACGTGCTTATGCCCGAAGTCGTCATTTCTGGCGTGAACGTCGGCCAGATGACCTCTGTGGAGCAGCTGCCGATTCTTGGTCAGATTGAGCGCAGCACGCTCTCCACTCGTCTGCGCGCACTCATCACGCTGGGCGACATTTTGAGCCTCTTCACGGATTCCATTGACATCCCAACCGACCTTCCTGGTATGCCGGCGATCCGATCACTTGCGATTGCTCGTTGCGAGTTTGGGTTTGCTCAAGTCGAAACGCGATCGCAGTTGTCGTCACTCAACATTTCCATCGTGTCGACCGAGCCGTGGACTGTCTTTGGTTCTCGAGTTTCCATCGACTTTTTCGCCTTCTCTGTCGAAATGTTCCGTGATGCACGTGGCTTGGCCGTTTACCAAGGCAGTCTCTTTGGCACCATTCTGTTCCAGCGCACAAATGCATTGCCCGTCCGTGTTTATCTTGGCATTCCCTACGGTTCTTCGACCGCGCCGAAACGCATGAGCGCCGCCAATCCAGCAAAGTTCTTGTTGCCGCAGGTGTCGAACGCCGGCAACGCGCTGACGGTGGATGTGTTTATCACATCGTTCCTGCCCGGTCTCGAGTCGCTCATTCAGTCTCCCATTCCTGGTCTGGATATCGCGACTGGCATCATCCGCACCACCGCCGTCACGCAGTTCACCTTTGCGTTTGACACGGCCTCTTCAAACCTGACCATGTTCCGGGTGATGCTGCAGTCGACGCAATCGTGGAATCTGTTTGGTACCAGCACGTCGCTCAAGTCGTATGTCCTTTATGTGGCTCGAGAGCCTCCTGCGACTTCCTTGACGGGCTATGTGAGCGGTGTCTTTGCCTTCAAGAGCGTGTCCAATTCGCGAGAAGTCACCGCGGAGGTTGGCCTGAATGTGCCCTTCCCGATTACCGCCACAAACCCTGTGACGTTCGCGTTGCCCCCGGCAACGGTGCCAGAGCGGGCGTTTACTGTCGGTCATCTCTACACCCTCGTCGGCGACCTGGCTCAAAGTGTCAAGCAGTTCTTCGAAGGCGGCTCTGGCAGCGGCGGCGTCTTTGGCGAGGGCTTTGACGTGCAAAAGATTCTGAACGTCTTTGCAGTGACCCAATGCCAAGTCGGCTTTGTGCGCAATCCAACGACCGGAGTCTCCTCGTTCCAAACCTTCTCCATCCGCATTGAAATGCTCGAGCCGTTCTCGTTCACCAACGGCGATTCCAACGCTGTCTTTAGCATTGCTCGTTCCGTTCTGGATTTCTCGTACAACCACACTGGTTTGTTCTCCTTTGGCGTTGATCCGACCAAGCAAACCGGCGCTCCAGATTCAGTGTTTACATCCAAGATCAAGGGCTTTGTGAGTGGTACCTTGGTTTTGGCTGGCACGCCAGTGTCGTCCACTGTCTACTTCCCGATGACACCGCTGCTGGCTCCTCCGATTGCATTTGTGCTGCCCCCTGCCAACGATCCGCAGGCGCTGACCGTAGCGCGCGTTTTGACCGTGCTGACTGCGGGCGAGCTCAACCTCGGGACTGAAGGTCCGAAGGCCCTGGATGCTTTCGCCTTGACTGAGCTTTCGCTCAAGTTTACGGGCGCGCTCTCGCGTGTGGCCTTCAATCTGACCATCGAAATGACCGATCCTTGGAGTTTCTTCAACGGCAAGCTCTCCATTTACGGCATTGCCCTTCGCGTCCGTCGATTCTACGAGCCCTCCAAGCTCAATTACGAGTACATTCAACAGCAAGCGTGCAAGTGTGTTCAACCAATCCACGAGGGCTATGTTCAAGGCTTTGTGTCGATTGGCAGCGGAGCTGTCGAGTTTGGCATCCGTGCTCCCTTCCCGCTCTCCACGTCGTACAATGGCAGCATCTATGCGGGCACACCTGTCGTTCTCATTCTGCCCGACACGTCGACGAAGCGTCTGACGCCGCTTGCCATGCTTGGCGTCTTGGCCAGTGAGCTCTCGAGCTCCTTCCCTGAAGATGGCTTGCTTGGTGACTTGAGCAAGATTTACGTCAAGGCGCTGAACTTCCAGGTGGTCCAAGGCAGCATGGAGAGTTTCCGTATGACGCTGAGAGTGGACCAGCTGTCGCTGTTCAGTGGACGGCTGGCCATCAACTTTGTCGAAATGGACTTGAACTCGTCCACCGTTCGTGTTGGCCAAGCCAAGCAGCGTGTCTACTCTGGTTTGATTACTGGCCAAGCGCGCTTTGCCGATCCGGGCGGTAGCGCGTTTGATGTGAGCGTGTTTGTTCCCTTCCCCGCAACGGCCTACCGCAACAGCTCGGTCTTTGGCTACGTCACGACGGTCGATGTTTCGAATCCCAACCGATTCTTGACCATCCGCGCACTCGTCTACACGCTGCTCAGCATTGACATTAACATCTTTTCGCTCCCGTTGGGTGATGGTGGCTCTATGTGGACTGCTCTCGGTGTGCAGACCGTTCGTTGGTCGTTCAACGACTTTGGCGTGCTCAACAATCTCTACGCCTACGTGCTCATGCAGACGTCCCTTCATCTCGGCCCAGTTTACTGTGGCCCCGGATCTCTGGCATTCACAATCACGTACGCTCCAGCCAACCCTCGAACCCCCACCAAGATGGTCACCAAGTTCAAGATCGAGGGCAGCTGTACGTTTGCCGGCGCTCCGCTTCGGGTGGATATCACATTCCCCAAGAAGGGCGCTGACAGCGTGCTTACTGCCGGACCAAACATCACCTCGATGACGGCGTCGTTCAGCAACGAGTTCAACCTCTGGGCATTGCGTCGTGACCACAACTTCAATGTGACGCTCGTCATGAACCGAACCATGGCCTACAACGAAGAGAATGACGCGTACTGCCTCCGCTGCGTGACTCGTCTGCTGGAGCCTACTTCCGACGTCTACTACACCCCGCCAGATGCACAAATCACCATGAACTGCTTTGGTGAGCGTGGCTCGGTCAATCCCTGGCTGGCAAACGAGGAGGATCTCGAAATGACCCGCGTGGAAGTGCCGTTCTCCAATTTCAAGGTTGCCAAGTTTATGCGATGCGCCATCTGTGTCCGCAAGGTGGGCGCCGACGGTGTTCTCGGCAAGACCAACTTTGGCTTGGACCAAAAGTCAGGCGCAGGCATCTACACGGTCGCTGGAACTCCAGCATTGACCACGGATTACATGTGTTCGGCCTATTCGCAGCCTCGTTACTTGAATGAAAACACTGAGACGTTCGGCAGTGGCGGCGATGCGCGCTCGGAAGCCGGCTGCAAGTACACTGCCTACCGACCCATTGTCGTCTCCCTCTCGGGCGATTCCACCTCCGCGTCTCGCACAGCAGTGGTTCAGCTGCCTACACGAGGCTTTACAGGTTGCGGTACCGACGCTGCTTGGGAGTTTGGCAAGACCACTCGTGGGGCTTCGATTTCGATTGGTGCTGTCAACATCACGCTGACTTTCCGTCAGGCCGGAGTCTATGATATCATGGTCGCCAAGAACTTTGTGACTGAAGTGTTTGTCATGGATGTCCAGTCGGTTCGCTACGTCAACGGCACTGTTCTCTTTGCTGGTATCATTCCTCGTGCGTACATTCAGTCCGAAAACCACATTTGCAACGTGGACACTGACTTGCGTTCGTGGCCGACCGATGCCTTTGTGATGCCCGATGGCATTCTCAATTGCACCACTGTCCGACCTCGCCAGCGAACGGCACTCAAAGGAAACGTGACCATGTACCTCAACACTGACTGCGACAAGTCCATCACGCCGTTCTGCCGATCCACTGGTATTTTCGGAACCACCAACTATGTCCCAAGCAACCCGATCCTGGATGTTTGGATTGGCTCTCTCGGCGGTTGCAATTCGTGGCGTTGTTGCTACTTCCTGAAGCTGACCCGGAAGGGCAGCTGGGATGGCAAGCTGACGCCCGATCCTGATCGTCAACGTGCTGCCGACAGTGGAAACGACATTTCTCTCGCTGATAACTATTGTACCACCGCATCGCTCTCTGGATTCTGCGCAGAATCGTGCCCTCGGCGCCTTGAATTGTACAAGAAGGTGTACAGGGTGTATTCCACAAAGTATGGTGGCAAAAACGCGTCTCTGGCTGACGCCTGGGACAAGTGCTACTTGACAACGTGCTCGCGCTGGTCCTGGGGTCCGACCTACTGGAAGAAGGAGACCAACTGCTTCAACTTTGTGTCCAACGTGCCCTTGGACGCGTCCCTTCAGAACGCCCATTTGAGCGTCGGCGAAAACAACATTACGATCAACCGGGCTTGTTCCACCAACAATTGCTTGCAAACGAGCGAGATGTATACCACGTTTGCAGAGGTGTTCAAGGCCAATTACACCAAGCCAATTGAAACGGTCGAGTCTGGTGGCACACAGCAATCTGAGAGCAAGCCACTCTTTGGTTCTCAGAATCCCACTCCTGTTTGGCAGTATGTTTACGAGCTGCACGGCCACACTACTCGAGGCAACATGACTGTTTGGGTGGATCAGAATGGTCTCAGCACGCGATCGGATGCTGTCGTCCGCACTCTCAAGGCGGCCATGATCTACAACCCGTCCGTCCTGCAGGTCGACCTCATGATCCCCGACTTTGTGCTGGACAACCCGAGCATCAAGTCCTCTTGCAAAGATGCCAACGGTATGGTCAGCGAGTTCTGCTTGTGCAAGGCGGCCAGGACCACGATGAACAAGCTCGTGTCCAAATGGAGTTACAGCTCGTGCGCCATGTACGTGAAGGACGTGCCCACTGAAATTGTCTGTCACAAGTACTGCGTGGACATCAACAAGAAGGTTGTGGTCGGCGAAACATGCAAGTCAGATCCTAATGCATGGAAGCCTCCGAACTGGAAGCCCCCGACCTTCTGGGAGGCGCTGTTTGGTCTCTAAACCACGCCGTGTGTGTGTCTGCTGTCTTGTTGTCTTTTCCCCTGAGTTTGTGTGTTTTTTGTTTTGATTCTTTCTTGTTCTTTTCTCCTTTTTCTTTGTTGCTCTTTTTCTTTGTTTGCTCTTTTTGTTTCTTCTTCTCCACATCCTGTCTTTTTCTGTCTTTTTGTGTGATGTTTTGTGTTTGTTGTTGCTTTGCTTTACTTTGTTTTGCTTTGTTTTGCTTTGTTTTGCTTTGTTTTGCTTTGGTTTTTGTTTGTTTGCTTCTTTGGTGAGCCGCATTTGCGCTCTCCCCCGTTCTTGTGCCATCTTTTTGTGCTAGTTTGGCACGCGAACAGCAACCTCGTCCCAATGGGTTGCTGCCGATTTGACAGCCATCCTGTCATGCATTGCGTTCTCTACATCGTTTGGGGCGATGGAACAGGATGCACTTGCTGCTCAGGATTGTGCAGTTTGATGATTTTTCCCCCCCCTGAGATCTCCTTTTGTAATTTTTTACTTTTTTGTTCGTTTTATTTCTCCTGTTGTGTTTTATTTCTGCTACAAATACATGCTTTCTGATATTATTCCACTCAACCAACAACGCTGTCAAAGTCGACCCGCAACAGCAATGAGAGACCAACGTCACGTTTCGCGAAGGACGTCAGATTGGTCGAAATAGTGGGCGATGAGCGTTATGATCAAGTCCGCGCCGGCAAGATGTTCCGAATTGTCCAAAGTCTCGTTGGGCTGATCAGCGAATGCCAGCATGGATCGCCACCCAACCAAACACAAACGAGTGCAAGTATGAGAGTTTCGAGGTCTGCGCGCAGCAGCTTGCAGTCAGCAAAACCCCGCCTCTTACCAATTTTCGGCGCTCTCTGAGCATGCTTCGAAGAAGCTCCCTCAAAATGAAGGCCGTCTCCATAGTAAATAGCCGATCGAGACAGACGAGTAGCGAGAAGCACCACTGGAGCCGCCGTACAATGACTGAATGGGGTTTGTGCGCCATATTCCAGCGTCCCATTTTGGCCAGCACGGTGCAAATAGTTTTCTGCGTGCACCACGAAGCAACCAACCAGCCAAGTGCCGAATGCAGCGTCAGATCAAAGATGCACGGCTACCAATCTCACAATCTCACAAAAAAAAAATTCCATTCGCACCTGATCCCAACTGCACAGCAGCTCGTAGGACGGATATGTCGCTGTGTCACGACTGCTCAGTTCATCATCGCCCAGGCACAGTTTCCGCCATGCCTCGTCGTTCGTCAGACTTGGCAGAGCGAAAGTTGAGCTTAACGCAGCCCCACCATTCAGCCGTTCTGCTCGTAGCAGATTCAGTTCCTAAAAGTGATCGACAAAAACCGATTCAAGTCGATGGGGGTTTGTGCATTGCATTGCATCGCGACAAGAAGCCACAAGAAGAGCTGGCGGCCTCTCAGATGGATACAAGCCCCTCCCACACAAAGTACTTACTCGACGTGCACATGCGAACATTCTGAGAACATTGAGTTGCCAAATCTCAGAAGGCGGCTGCCAAGTGGCGCACGACGCTTTGGAACTCTCAGCGCCAGTGTTCGCGCGTGTCTCATGGTTGAATGAAGCATCTCGATCGCAATGTTGCGGAGCTGCTGTTGTTTCAGGCTTGACGGTTCGGGCGATGACGACTGAGCGCGTTCGCCTCGCTTCGTGTCTGAGCGAAATGGAAAAAACAAACAAAAAAAAAACAAACAACAACAAACAACAAACAAGTTTGAACAAACATGAGATAACATCAAAGAAGAGAAACAGTGTCAATAATCATGTCAATAATCAGAGAGAGAGAGAGAGAGAGAGAGAGAGAGAGAGAGAGAGAGAGAGAGAGAGAGAGTGAAAGAGAGAGAGATTTCCATTGCAATTCCTCCTCCCTGCGTTCAACACGTACTGCACCCGTCGGAGGAACTGCTCGCCCGTCGTCGGCGGCTGGCTGAGATCATCGGTCAGATCTTGCTCGATCTGGAATGCGCGCGGCATGAGCTCGTCCGCCTCACTGTCGCTGTCGTCGCTGTCAATCTCAACCCGACTTTGCGACGACGCGCTCTCGTCCATTTTGTCGCAACAAGATTGATTCTAGCAAGGAAGACAAATAAATGACTAAAAACTGCATTGCATTTAGCACTGAAATTGACCAAAAAGGAGAAAACAAAAAGGCATTGTGAGGCAAAAGTGTTTCGTTCACTGTTGATCAACTTTGGAAACAAAGCTCGTGCGGACGGCAAACAGGAAAGGGATCTCAGCATTATTATCTTTTACTTTGCACAGGGCTATGAAAACACGCAACGGGGAAATTCACATGAATCTTGGACGGGGGAAAAAAAAAAACAAAAGATCGGAAGATCGGCACTTATTTGGGTGCGAGCTGCGGGCGGACGGTCAGCGCAAGAATTGTTGGTCGACTCCCAGCCTCAACAGGTGCAGCTGCCTGCGGCAAAGACTGCGGGGAGGTCTGTGCGATCGTGGCAGCCACAACGGCAAGTGTCATCTCTGCGTTCAGAACCTGGTTTGCGCACAGAATGTCGAGTGCGGTATCCGTGGGAAGGGAATATCTGGTAATGATGTACTTGCGAACGTGGTCCACTGTGGCGTTGGATGATACGCCGACGATGGATGGGCGGGCTGACTTCAAAAATTCGTCAGGCGCGGTGGGATCGCGAGCAATATGAAATCGGATGGAATGGCCTGCTTGTGGTCTCGCACCTGACACCGAATCTGCAGTATCAGCCGCAGACGCTGGGGCGGAGGAAGGTTGTCGAGTCGGTGTTGCAGTCGATGCAGCTGTAGACCGCTCGCTGGGAGCAGTTGAGGGCGTGCCTGCGATGCCTGCTGTACTCGAAGCAGAAGTGCTGTGTGTGGAGACAGGCGACGCTGCTGAGCGAGATGGCTCTGCGACTCGAGAAAGAGTTGCGACTGCGGCAGGGTGCGCGGAAGCCGTGCTGCTGCGAATGCCGTCGGGGTGAACGGGCGTGGTCGGGCTCGAGTTGACAAGACGCGGGCTGGCGACTGGTGGAGGGGGTGCCGGATAGGTCAGGAGCGGCGTCTTGGATTCGGTTTGCGGCGAAACAAGTTGTTGGAGCGGAGGAGTGGATACCGGAGGTGCTGCAGACGTTTCCACGGGTTGGATTGCTGAGCTTGAAGTGGAGCTTTCCGTCTGTACCGTAGACTGTGAAGGGCGAACAACATTGTTGCTCTGCTGAATGTCTCTCCCTTCAGGGGCCGACAGGGCATTTGCAATCAAGCGAGCGCGCTTCGTTTCCGGGGACTCAGAGTTGGCCAAATCAGACGCCGTCGCGGTTCGTTTGGCACCTTGCGATTGGTTGGTAGCCATGCTCACACGAAGAGTGCCGGCGTTGACATAGACTAAGGGGTGGTGAAGAGGTGTCGCGATCTCACGTGCGGCACTGGAGTTTGGCGGTGTTGCTGCTGCTGCTGCTGCTGCTGCTGCTGCTGGGGGTAGGTCAGCATCTCGGCGACGCAGGTCTGATGTTGAAGCTTGAGAGGCTGGCTTCGCCATCATGGACAGCGGCGACGGCGGAAATGGGGACGAATGGCTGTGCGAGCTGGTCAGAGCCGAAGCACTGGACTTTGCTGCTGCAGGTGCTGGCACTTGTCCATTTCCCGCACTTGAAGAAGAAGGTAGCTGAGCTGCTTGTGCGCTCGGTTGCAGCGGAGCTGCGGGACTGGGCGGCGTCGAAGGGATTTGGTCAGATCGAGGAGCCAGTGGCGGGTGCTGGATGGCTATCTGGGTGTCCTCCTGAGGCGTCTGGTTGGCTTTGTGAGGCGTAGGATCGCTCGGTCGTGTTCTTGAAGCTGAAAGGTCACTGCGTGCGGCCGACGCCAAGCCGTGTGACTGGTTATCGTCCGCCAAGGCATCGCATTGCTCGGGTCGATCCTGCTCGCTGGCTACCTGGGTGCTGTTGTGCGACGTGTGCGGTGTGCATGCCGCGTGTGGCGTTTGTGGAGCGTACAATGTGTCCAAAAATTGCTGGTGGCGGGCTAGCTCCTCGCGAACAACGTCGGGCAGCAAGAGTTGAAGAATATCTGCGAGCAGCCGATCTTGTTTCAAGCTGTGGTATGGGTTGTCGTACAGCGGGTGATCGCACTCTGGGCACAGGACTTGAATGTTTGGTAGCTTTTTTCGTGTGGCATTCCACCGTGTCGTGCGAATGTGTTTGACAATACACGACTTGCAAAACGGATGCATGCATTCGACAATCACTGTTGGAGTGACGCAGTACCTACAAAACAAAAAACAAAACAAGAACAAAAAACAAGAATCATAATGCAAAGTGAGCCTTTTTTTTTGCTCAGAATCTCAGATCTATTGCCATTTTTGTGGCTCTTTCTCTCTCTCTCTCTCTCTCTCTCTCTCCACTCGTATCAACCATCTATCTCTCTATCTCTCTATCTCTCCATCTCTCTCTCTCTCTCTCTCTCTCTCTCTCTCTCTCTATCTGTCTCTTTGAAAAGCTCACCCGAGGCAGATCCGGCAGACCAGCCACGGCGTCAGTGTGCGCAGCCGCACGCTCACTTTGCCGCCTTCCAAGAACTGCGGCGCGTCGTCGTCGTCGTCGTCGTCGTCATTGTCGTCGTCGTGGTGGTCGTCATTCTGTCCGTGCTGCGAGTGTGACTGGATCTGTGACTTGGACCGCGGAGTGCTGGCGCTGGCTGCGCTGGCGGCTTTGGCGGCTTTGGAGGAGTCTGCTCTTGATCCGGACGTCATTCACAGGCCTCAGAACCCCCCTCCTTTGCCTCTCGCCAATGTCACGCTTTGTTGGAGTTGGTTGCTGTTTGAAGGCAGGTGGAAGGCGAGCAGCGAGTCCGGCGTTGCAAGGAAGAGCTGGGTTGAGCGCGCTTTTGGTTGAAAAGCCTCAGAGTTAGTTGCTCAGAAAAGTGACAACAAAAAGAAAGAGTAGAAAAAACAAAATCACAACAAGATGAAGCAAATACGATAAGGCTGATCGCTCGTTTGTAGGGGATGTCTGTATTGTGTACTTTGTACTGTTTTGAAACTGCATTGAACAATGCATGCCCAATGGATCCACAGTCACGCTCGACTCCATCAAGCAGGAGACCAGCGATGCAGTTTCAAGTACGCAGCAATAATGTCCCCATACAATACAAGGGGGGGGGGTTTGCATTGAAGGCTCAGTGCAACACTCCATCGCAACTGCTCAGAATGCCTCAAACCTTTTGAAGAAGCTTGTCGTCTGAGCGATTGCTCCACACAATACAGTATATTACTCTATACTGAGCATTTTGCAGTCTCAGTCTCAGTTTCACACACACACACACTCTCTTTCCTATTCTTTCTCAGACTGCGAATGAGTTTGCCACCGCGCGTGCGACCTTCGTCCGACCTCGCCGACCGCTCCTTTGCGACGCTGACCCTGCGCGAGCGGCTTCCCGTCATTCTCACCCGTATCATCAGCATGCTCTCTGCGCGCGGTGCTCCAGCCAACGAGGTCTGCATTACAACTTGGAGGGGTTGAAGTGCTTCTACGACTCTACTCACTCACTCACACCCCAAGCTGACCTTACTGTTGGCTGGCTGTTGGTGAACAATGATACTCACATTGATTGAATAAATAGGCGAGCAAGGCACTGTTGGCCGAAATGGTCGCGCTCAAGTACGATTTGTGGCACAACAAGCCAATGCTGCCAGTCGCAGACGATCTGCACGACGCCGCCAAGTGGAGGGCGTACTTTGCTGCTGCTCTGGAAGCCGAAGCGCAAAATGGCGGCGCGTCGGCGGAGAGCAAGTCTGCTGCATGCTGGTCGTCGCTCGACATGTTGTATTCGGAGGGATACTTGTACCGCCGCATCCGCTCGTCCTGCCTCGTTACGGAGGGTTTGTTGGCGCTGACACCATTGCCAAACCCAGAGCCAACAACCACGTCTGCCAGTCACGGTGATGACGGCAAGCCACTTGCGCTGCCGCTCAACCTCGACGACGTGTTTGAGAGCGACAAGCGTACTGCGTTTGCTGCAGCCCAATCCAGCATCCTGGCCTTGTCTAGTCTGCTGACGAGCTCTCTCGAGGATTTGCAGCAGCCAGTCAGAAGAGCAGAGCTCCTGACGCAGCAGTTTATGCAAATGCTCGAGTTTTCGCTCTGGGGCAACAAGACAGATCTCTCCCTGCATCCGAGTGCGACCAACAAGGAGGAGCTGCTCAAAGAGTTGCAGTCGAGCGAGCTGTCGCAGCTCAACGCCCTTCGACCGGCGATTCTGGCCAACGCCGCGTCCGAGATCTGGGCACACATCCAGCTCCTCGACCAGCAACTGGCGCCCGAGTCCTGCGTGCGGTTTGACTTTGTGCTCGATAATGCTGGATACGAGCTCTTCACCGACCTGATTCTGGCCGAGTGGCTCACCAGCGCGCCACTCTTTGCGAGCGGCCGCAAGGTTGACGTCTACTTTCACGTCAAAGATTACGGCTGGTATGTCAGCGACGTTACCAAGCGCGACTTTCACTGGATGGTCAACCAGCTTGCTTGCTCCACCGAGCCCGTCGTGCATGCTCTAGGTCGGCGCTGGCGCGACGTGCGACTTGGCGACGCTACAGCCGCTGGACAAGGCAAATGGCACATTGTCGAGCACGAGTACTGGACGCTTCCAGGAGACTACCATGAGCTGCCCACGCTTGCCAGCGACCTCTACGCCACGCTGCAGCAGTCCAATCTCCTCATCTTCAAGGGCGATCTCAACTACCGCCGCTTGATTGGCGATCGTCTCTGGATTCCCACGACGCCATTCAGCACCGCGCTGCACACCTTCCATCCAGCCCCTCTCTGCACCCTCCGCACTCTGAAGGCAGAGGTTGTTGCAGGCCTTGCTCCCGGTGTTGCCAAGCGCACGGCCGAGCAGGACGCCGCCTGGTTGAGCAACGGCCGTTGGGCGTTGATTTCGTTTGACAAGTAGCCGCGTTTTTTCTTGTTCCACTTGTTTCGTTTGTGCTTTCTGTTCCTGTTCTAGTGTAGTTTGCCGCACTGCATACAATTGTACCAATACTCGTTCTTCCAACAAGCAGTTGCCCGCCCATTATTGTGGAACTCAGTCTTCCTTCTTTACTTGTTGTCGTCGATAGCAAAAACATGTCCTCCTCATCCGCCGTCGTGATTGTCACTGGCGCGTCGCGTGGCATTGGACTTGCGCTCGCCACCATTCTGGTGAAGGACTTGAACGCCCGCATTGTCATCAAGTAACGAGAACCAAAACCAAGTGTCTGAATGTTGAATGTTGCTGGTGAAGATGATTTTGACAGAATACAGCAGAATACAAGCAGAGGAGTGGACGACATGATGGGAAATTGGTCTGAAATGTGACACTGCGATTTTCTATTCTAATTCTTCTGAGATTTCTGAGATTTTTCCGAGAATTGAAAGCTCCCCTGCACGACTAACCTGGTGTGCTTTGCTCTGTTGCGCAGTGGTCGGACGGCCGGTGCGCTTGACGAACTCGCTGCCTCGCTCAACGCCCATCGCGCGGATAGCTGCGTTGCCGTGGCGGGCGATGTCGCCGACCGGACCATCGCCAAGCAGCTTGTCGACACGGCCATCCAGCGCTATGGCGCGATCGACGCCGTCGTCAACAACGCCGCACTGCTCGAGCCCGTCAAGCGCATTGCTGATGTCGATCCCGGCGAGTGGGCCGAGCTCATGCGTATCAACATCCAAGGCCCGCTCAATCTCACTCAGGTGCGCGCGCTCGTGTGTGTGTGTGTGCTCAGACTCTGACACACGCTGTCTCAGTTGCTCAGACACTATATGCTGCTGCTTTGAGCCTATGCTCAAAAATCATGATGCGTTTTGATGGATCTCACTTCCACCAATTCCTTTGCTTTGGTGCTTCAGTTGGCCATCCCGCACTTGCGAGCATCCAAGGGTCGCGTCGTGCATGTTAGCTCAGGCGCAGGTAAACAGAACACTGTGTGGTTGCTGTTCCAAGGAATTTTGGGAACTGAAATGATTGCTTGATTTTTCTGCGCCAAACAGCAACATCGCCGATGGTTGGAGCTGGCGCGTACTCTGTGTAAGTTGTCTGTCTTTCAATTGCTTGCTTTGGTTATACGTATCAGGTGCTTGTTATTCACGGATTGCTCTTGTGAATCTACCGTTGTGGAATAGCTCCAAGGCTGGGTTGAACATGTTCAGCCGTGTGTTGGCTGCCGAAGAGCCCGAAATCGTCTCTGTCGCCGTGAAGCCCGGTGTCGTTGACACCGCCATGCAAGTGACGACACGAGGCTCTTCAGGTTGGTAGTTGATTGCGAGGATGCTTTGAAAGTGCTCATCGGGAATCCGACACTCATCGATTTTTGCGATGTCTGGTTTCGTCCTTCTAGCGCAAGCTGTGCTCGACCCCGCAACGGCCGCTCGATTCATCAACCTCAAGTCATCGGGAGAAATTCTGCAGCCCGAGGTTCCTGCCCGAGCACTGGCAGTCGTGGCCCTGCGCGCCCCTTCATCGTTTAGCGGCGAATTCTTTGTTTGGAACGACGAGCGCATTGCTGCCCTGTACTAACTGGTTCAATGCCGCATTTAAAAGTAAACAATTACTTTCATTGACACGACTTATCACTGATCTACAGTGATGACAAACAACAACAACAACAACAACTTAATCGCTGGTCAAATAGCGAACAAGGCCGGGCCAGAGCGGGGAGCCAAGGCCTGTAGTTGGGTCGTAGCCAACAGCAGCCGGGAAGCCTGTGTGACAGAGAGGCGATTAGCATGTTGGAGGCAAGCAATGGTTCACAGCAAAAAAAAAAGAAAGTCTGTACCGTTGTCGCAGCAGAATCCACTCGATGAGCAGGCAGTGTTGCCGACCGTCACATCAAAGAACGCCTCGCCAGGGTGTTGAGCGGCGACTTGGTACAAGCTATGTTCGCAGTAGCAAAGTGGCGATTGAGTGAATAGGTTTAGCAGCAGAACAGCAACGATGAACGATACGAAAGGTGCTGGGTCGTCAGGAATCAACGCCAAGCCTTACCGAGTGTTGACAAAACCAAGCGAAGGCAAGCCCTTGTTCAATCGAATGTCGTTCAGGAGGCTGATAATGCCAGCAAAGGCAGGCGTCGAGGCAGAGGTGCCACCGACGTTCATCACCTTCCCGGCCGAGACGATCGGCACGTTGTCTGCGAGAGCGGCGACATCTGAAACAAAAAAAGGAGAAGCAAGTGAGAGACAAAACCCACACAAACCATTTCCTTCAAATGAAAAAAAAAACAAAAAAAAAAAACAATAACTCGAAATGAAATCATGCAACTATACCGGGATAGGCGCGGTTGGACGCGTTGTACGAGTTGGCCGGAGGAAGGCCTTGGGTGGTGCTGAGATAGTGAGCAACGGCAGCCTTTTGGTAGTCGGGCATCGGGAACTGCCACGAGAAGGCACCACCAGAGGCAGTCCACGCGATCGGAGCGGTCGGAGTGCCAGTGCCAGACCACTGCGTGCCACCGACACCCAAAAGGTACGGCGAGGCAGCCGGAAAGGTCGGAAAGTTCTTGGAGCAGCTGACGACATTCAGCGCGCGGCCAATCTTGTTGAGATCCGAGAAGGGCTCGAAGGAAAAGTGGCTGCCACCATCACCGGTGGCGGCGAGAATGGTGACGCCGCGCAGCGCAACCACCAGCAGCTCGTCGTTGATCTTGTCCGTCTCGTCTTGCGAAGTGTACATGCAGACCTGTCGCTGCGATTGCATGTACTGAATGCAGTCGTCATAGTTGAACTGCTTGCCGCCGGTGTTGGACACGGCATCGCGGCAGAGCGTGTCGCACGAGGCCCAGGAGAGCGAGCCAAGGGACATGGAGAGCACGTGAGGCAGAGTGCTTTGGTTGGAAAGAGTGGACACAAAGTTGAGCAGTGCCGGGCCGAATCCGGGACCCCACTCGGTCGACGAGTCGTTGTCAGTGTTTGCAATCAGCGTCTGCACGCCGACACCCATGCCGCTAATGTAGGTGCAGTCCAGAGTGCCTTCAATAAAGTTGTCGCCATTCACCGTGCCCTGCATGCCATAAGTGTGCAGGTTGTTGACAGTGTTGGGCACGTTGTACGTGCTGTAGAACTGAGCAAGGTCGGCGGGCGTGTAGCCAAACGTGCCAGTGCCCCAGACCATTTGGACCAGGGAAGTCTGTTGCAAGAAAAAAAAGAGATGGAGGTAAGAGTGAGGAAGGATAAGATGCAGGCGGGGGAGATTGACTGTGAGCAAGAGCGGGGCGCTTACGTTGGTAGCGACTTGAGTGAGGGGAATTTGGTACGCGGTCTTTTGAGCGTTCGGGTCGCCCAGAGCTCCGGCTTCAACACCGCCGAATCGCGAGTACTTCCAGTGCTCAGCAGCAGCCGGCGCAGCCTCGGTCTGTTCGCAAATAAACCAAGCAGACAAACAAAGAGACAAAACCATGAATGCATCCGTTCGCAACTACGATTGATGGCAACCTCAGGCCACTTACAAGACGAATCGGCTCAATCTCCATCAGCATGGTCGAGCGGGTCTGGACGATCGTGTGAATGAGGTGGCGCATGCCAACAGGAAGAGCCTCGGCCTGGCGTTCCAGGAGCACCTGGGCGGCCGAAATTGGCAAGCACGCATACGCGAATGTGCGAGTTTGAGACAGGGCAAAGGTCTTGGCGCCAAATGCGGCGAGTTGGCTGCGGTCAGAAGTTGCGGGCGAGGGTGAGTCTCTCAGAGTTTTCGACTTTACACCTTTTCTTTCAAGACTTACGAAGCCAGCGCGCGTTCGTTCTCGCGCGTGATGCCACCGATGGAGGCGATTTCGTCCACAGTCATGTGCTTGCCGTACTCTGCGTTCTCGGGGCTGGAGACGCTCATGAGGCGATCCTGCCAAGATGACAGATATCAAACAAACAAACAAAAAAAAAATCAGCAGACCGTCCAGCAATTCGATTGTGAGCAATCGTCCTCCACTTCTCCCACTTCCCCCACTTCCCCAGCCACCCACCACCAGAATAGACATTGCGTGCTACACACTTACACACTGAGCATATCAATAAAGAGCAAACGGAGATTAAAAAAAAACCACTCGAAAACTCCGAATTCACACGCAACCCGAAAATAACCAAAAAAAAAAAAAAAAAAAGACTCCGCATGACTCCGTTCCACCCACAGCAATTGCATCCAGAAACAAATTCACACATGATCGAATCGCAGCGGAAAGCACAGCAAGCAGGCTGCTGCGATGACGATGGTCAAAGTCGAGTGCTTATTAGTGTTATTTGGACTTGAGGGAAGAAGAGGAAGCTTGGAACACATACATGGAGCGCGGCCTTGTTCTGGAGGCGGAGCGCAAAAGTCATGTGCGCCAAGCCATTGTCCGTGCTGCACTCGGCGAGCTGCGGCCGAGCAACGAGCCGGCGGGTGGTGGCGAACGCGGACGATGCATCGAGGACCGCGAGATCGCCGAGCGGGGCGGCCGCAGCGCAGACGGCAAGGAGCGCCAGCACAAGAAGAGTGCGTTGCATTTTGCCGCTTGAAGAAAAAGAAAGAAGATGACTGCAGCCATCGCTTCGTTCCCAAACAAGGGTTGATCAGACAACAAAGTCAAACGAAAAGGATTACATTTGAAAAGAAAAACAATGCGGACCGCAACGATGCAACACCAAAGAACAGAGAGAGAGAGAGAGAGAGAGAGAGAGAGAGAGAGAGAGAGAGAGAGAGAGAGAGAGAGAGACAGAAAAACAGCCGTCATGATCGAAACACGTACGCTCACATCACCAGACAGCCCCATCCACCGCGCGATGGCGACTTGTCTGGCGCATGGGTAGAATGCTCGGCAGCTGCAAATGAAGGATCTGAATCCATTTCGTCACCGACAACATCAACATCCATATCATCTGCTGGAGGTTCTTGATTGTCATTGATGGCGTTGTTCCACGCGTCTTGCTTTGCAACGCGGAGCATATCTGTGACCGGAGCGAATGAGACACCCATCTCTTCCGAGCACTGAGCATTGGGAAGATGGTGGACGGGAGGCTGCAGCTCCTCATCCATGGCGGCGGGCGCGCTTGCTTCAGGGGCTGGCGAGGAGCGCTCTGCAAGTTGCTTGAGCGGTGACGCATGGCGGGACTGAGAACCACCAGCAGGATGGTCTTGCACCTCAACTCGGTACGCGTTTGCATTCAGCACACGGCCGCGTTCGGTGCAATCGTAAATGAAATGCTCGGTCACGAGCATAGGAAACTGCTTGAGCGTACTTGGCTTGAAACACATTCTGCTTTCAGGGGTGCCAGGAGTGGGTGCAGAGCGCCTTGTAACGCCGGACGGACCTTGAGCGCTCACGACACAGAGGTGCGCAAGCGAGGACGCGTTTTCGTTGTTGGGCAGTGAAGAAGAGGAGACAAAGTGCCCGCCATGGCGCTGAATCAGTGTCGTGAGGGAGACCAGTCCACCACCCAGCATGTGGCGCGCATCGATTTGGAAAACAAAGCCCGCCAGACAGTTGGAGGCCGGGGCACGTAGCGCCGCCTGAGCCTTGGCGCGAGTTGCGCTCGCTGCAACCGTGAGCTCGTCGTCTTCTTCCGCCCGCTGGCCAGAGACATCATCACCGTCATCGTCGTCGGTCTCAATCATCGGCATGGCGTCACGCAGCTGCTGGGCAAGGGCTTCCTTGCGCTCCTCGACAGCAGAGCCGGCAATGACACTGAGGCCTCCTGCCAACGACCGCTTCTCAAAGTGCACAATGTAGCACGGGAGAATGTGCGCAGAGTCGAAAACAACCAGCTCGCGCCCGTCGGGGCTGACGTGCGAGTCAAAGCCCGGCACGCGCTCTTGTCCGAGGATGAGCTCGGTGCAGCGATGCGACCGGCCGAGCAGAACTTGGCACACGAGCAGCTTGGTATGCCCCTCAATGTAGCCCATGGCGTAGCCAGGGTACTCGCTAAAGTAGGCGCCTCGCGCAAAAAAGCCATCGTCTGTGGTTGCCACAAAGTCGGGATCGCCAGGCATGCGGAAGCCCTGCTCACAAATCGACGTCAAATTGCTCGGGGACGTGCCGTGGAATGCCAGCACGGGGAGTGCCTCGGAGGGTCCGAGCTGATCTGCCATGTGTTGCCGCGCTTGCTGGAATCGACGGACAAGTCGCGGGGCGACGACATACTCGACGCAGGTGACGCAGTACTTGTACTCGTCCGGCTTGCTTGCCCGAGCTGGCGAAAGGTCGCTCAAGTCCAAGCCGTCGTCTGTGCTGCTGTTGCTGCTGCTGCTGCTGTCTTGATCTGGGATGGTTGCTTGCTGCGGTGCACTCGGTTTTGGAACTTGAGCGCGCTTGGCCTTCTGCTTCTTGGCACGCCGCAGCAGACGCTTGCGCTGGGATTTGGACAGCTTGTGGACGGCCGGTTCCGGCAAGGTTTCGTCCTCTTCATCGCCCGAGGTGCTCGCGATGAGCTCATCCGCGTCGTTCTGGCCATTTGGGTGTGTCGATGAAGAAGAAGAAGAAGTCGCTGGGTGGCTCACGGGAACATTGGTGGGCGTGGCTTCAAGCAAGCGATGAAACTGCGACTCCGCCATGCGAAAGTGCAGCTGCTCTGCGGTCGCAGCAAATGTCCGCGACGGATACAGCGGAAAGTAGGTCACCGAGTTGTCTGGGCGCGCAAGTGCCTCCTTTTCGCCCTCCACAAGCAGCAGGCCATTGTCAAGCGTCGCTCGCAAATCTTGAATCTCGTCGTTGCGCGCAGCCACCTGCTGCCGAGTGACCTCGAGCTCCTTGGAAAGGGCGCTGGCCTTCTGAATGACCAATCGTCGTTCGCTCTCGGACATGGCCGTGTACGAACGCAGCAGCAGACGTGGCGTGAGCGATGTGGCTTGGCGAACGATCGGCGAAATCAACGCAGCAGCAGCAGCAGCAGCAGCAGCCTCGCCTGAATCTTGTTCCACAAGTGTGGCTTTGCGCGCGAGTCGAGTAGCGGAGGAGGCGTGCCGGACAGATGCAGCCGGAGTGGACGCCGTCGGGTGAGCGAACTCGGCAAAGTGAAGCAAGTTGGTGCTGGTGCACGCCAGTCCATGGACACACGGTGGTAGAGATGCGTCAGTCGTTTGGTCAGACGTGCCGAGCTTGACGCGCTTGCGAGTTTCCGCGGACTTGTTCGAGCTGGAAGCAATCGATGGGAATCGCTGGGTAGGCTCGCCGTTGCCGTCTTGGTCGCTGGAGAGAGCTGAAACTCGGCGCTTGTTGCGGTGCTGATCTTGCACACTCGCTACATTTTCACCACCCTCGTGAGGAGATGATGATTGGACGAAAGTGGTCGACGAAGCGAGCAAGGTGGTTTTCGCATTGGCCATGCGAGGGGCGCGCACGCCGCCAGGCGGCAGGATGCGCACCCGAAACGGAAATGCCGTGATGAGCAGATGAAAGACATCGCCATCGTGCAGCTCGACCGCCGTGTTGGGGGGCAGCGGATCACACTCGGGCTGGGTGGCGGCAGCAGTCGAGTCGGCCGCGACGGCGTTGCCTGTTTGCACCGCGGCAGCACGGCTGACGGTGCACGGGTTGAGTCCATGCGCACAGGCAGAGAGTGCACCAGTCACTGGGTCAAACCGCAGCGTGGCTTGGCGTCTCGAGCAGCGATTGTCGCCGTTCAAGTCTGGGAGCGAATTTCGGCCAAGAACGACGCCTGAACACAGGATTGATCGACAGTTAGAACAAGCGAGGCGCTCGCACACACACACACACACACACATAGACACACACGGCAGACTTGTACCATGTTCAAGAGGCGGGATTTCAATGGACGGCTGGCTGCAGACGAACAAGGGCTCGAGCCAAGCGGTCCACGACATAGGTGGGGGTCGGGTCAAAAAGTCAACTCGGGACACGAAGGGGGGATCAGCGATGTTTGAGACACGAGTCTGTCCTGTTGCAGTTCAGACAGCGTGGAGTGAAAAGGGAGGGAGCGGAAAACAAAAAAGAAGGACTGGCAAAAAGAGTGAAATTGGCGCGAAAAATCATGAAACTTGAAACAAGAGTGAAACAAGGAAAATGAACGCCAATTGCTAGACAAAAACTAGACTGCAGCGAGTCAAACATGGGCGCCAAACAAGCATAGTCGCCTCTCCACGCCATGCATGGAGATGAGTGTTTTAATATTCAGAAATCAAGGCGGAACGCACGAACATTCGAATCGAGAGCACCAAAATATCGGTCACGCTGTCTGTCGAGCTAACTTTGTGGTCGTGCAACGTTACCCACATGCACACCAAATATCAAAATCAATGCTGAATTTATTAGTAGAGGTAAAATACAGCGGCAAGCGCAAGGTAGCTACAAAATTCAGTTGGGGTGTTCACTCGTCCACAATGACTTGACGGCAGTTAAAGCTCCAAAACGGTGCACACCAGCTCGCACGACTCTTCCAAGAAGTACACATCAACGACTCTTATTCATATAACGTTTGACATCCGAGAGGTGCCGCACACGTCCCCACAACCGGCTTGGCACGGCCGCCATCACCTGCATTTGTGCATCACGGCGCAAGTCAGCACTACTCGCACCGTCCATCTCTAACACAAAAGAAATTACTGCAAAATTAAATTTACCATGTCGCAGAGTTTGTGGCTGAGGGCTGCGCGATGATCCATGCGCTGCCAGAGGACGAGAATGAGGGCGTCAAATTGACGCAACGCTTCCCTCCACTTTTGCCATTCCGTGTAGTTTGGGCCAGCGCCGGCCTTCAAGGTTTCAGCCGTAATGTCAGGCTCACAGCCAATGTGGAAGCCAACGACATGGAGCTTGCCGATCTGTGCACAATGACGCAAGAGGCGGCGTAATTGCGTTGAGTCGAGAATTATCAATTCCAAGCGAATGCAAACGGAAGAGTGGTGTCCCCGGTTCTTCTTACCCCTTTGTCTTCTTCCATGACATGAGCAAGGTGTCTGTGAGAAGGTCAGCAAGTGGAAGATCACGTGAGGATTACAACGGTCGTGTCGTCCGAAACCGATTGCTCTTGTCCGCTTACAGCATTGCAAAGAAGTTCGCCCTGGTGAACTCGTGAGCTTGGAGTTGAGCTCGGCAAAAGTAGACAAACACAGCGGCAACCATGTACTGGGCAACGCAACCGTACACGCACAAAACCCGCCCTTGTCAGGATGAGCAACCACCATCCATCGTATTTCTGAAAGCGCCAGTTTGTGCGAATGAGGTCTCACGTTATCAGTGTACTCGCTGAGAGAGAGAAACTGGCAAATATCTTCGGATTCCTCTGTGAGAAGGGGAAAGAAAAACGAGAGACGCAAGCAAAAATCAAATCAGAGACAAAACAACGCTCCGAGCCAGATGCATTCCGTTTCATGCGCCATACCAACAAAGCGCAAGAAGTCCTTTAGCTTTTGGACATGTTCTGGTAACGAGAAGTCCCGCCCAAACGCCAAACACGGTGAGACCTTTCAAAAAGACATCGTTGGCCGAAACGGCGATTGTCGACCATTGAGCAAATCACATTACCACTGGACAACGTCGTCTTCGATGACGCTGCAACCTCTGGATCATCATGCAAGGGCTGCGGCACGGTGGCTGCGGGGATTTCGGCAGCAGGTACAGCGCGAGCTGGAGCTGGAGCTGGACGGGCGCGAGGACTTGGAATTGCCGGCATGGACGGCACAGTCTGTTCCGCTTGAACATCAAACACCAGCCTACGGATGGTCTTGGAGGTAGGATCCAGACGAGATAGCTTACGAGGACGGGCTGCCTTGACTGGGCTGGGCGCCACGAGAGGAATCGCGGTCGACTCAACGTTGCGCGAGGTCGTGGACGCTCGCGGCTGGGGAACGCGGCGAACCTGACTCTGCAAGCTACTGCCTCGAGACTCAGCAGTGGTGGTCGTCGTATCTCTGAGTGATGCACTCACTCCGGTTGGTCTGGCAGGCGGCAGGGTCGGCACCTTCGCAGAATCCGCCGCAAAGTACGCTGCCAGAGGCAGCTCGTCGGCCGAACGCGCGCTTGTGGTAGTGCTGGACTTGAGTAGGACGGATGGCTCATCAGCGAATAGAGGGAGGGGAGAGAGCGTCAATCCGTCCCGATTGGAAGGCACCGCTTGCTCGTTCCTGTGCGAAAGCGCTTCGATGACTTGGGCGGCCGTGCTGGTCGACGCAGACGATGAGTACTGCTCAGCCACGTAGGGCATGCTTTCCATTCCTCGCAGTGTCGTCGGCATGGCACCGTTCGACGCGGGCGCCAAGGGAGCAAAATGACTTGGCGGGAAACCCAGCGAGGGCGCCAATGGTCGACCAGAATGTCTCGCAGACTGCAGCCCAGCAGCAGGACCATACGCTTGTAACTTGGCTCCAAAGGTTGGATGCGTGATGAAAGCACGCTGCGGCTGCGCTTGCATGCTCTTTTGGCTTGAACCTCGCACAAGCGGCTGGCGATCGTGCTGCTCAGCGTTTGGCACTCGCTGTTGCGCGTGTTGCTGGTGATGTTGCACTTGCTGCTGCTGGCGCTGCGGGTGCACACGCGTTTGTGGTCCTGTCTCCTGCCAATGGACTGGGTTTGAGGATTGGCGCGCATCGGTTGGAAACGCGTTCACGCTCTCGGTCGTCGCACCGCCTTGAAGCAACAGCGCAGCCGAGTACGATACTGACGCTGGATCCTCCTGACCGAAGAAGGTGTCTGGACTGGTCAGTCGAATGGCAGGCAGCGGCGGTGCGTTGTTGGAGACCAATGCTGAATTGGCGTTCATCTTGGATGGCTCCCGCCAAATCCACGCTGGCGGCTGCGTCTGCGTCTGCTGCGGCGCCTTTGCGCCGGTGCCGTGATGCAGTGACGGATGCAAACCCGGCATAGGACGATCGTAGCGCGTCGCGTGTTGCCACGTAGCGGCGGCGGATGAGGACGACGGGACGGGCGACGATCCGGTCGACTGTTGGCGGGAAAGTTGAAACATGACAATGAAACCCAAGTTGTTTCGAGATGGCTGGCTGGAACAAAACGAAATGCAATACTGACTGAGCATGTTCTAAATTCGTCAATCTCGAAGCATTTGTTCATCTTTGACAATTCGGCACGAGATCGCAACACAAGCGACGAGGGATGCACAACCAAATCGTTTGTTTTGTCTGTCAGCCCATTGCGTTCAGCCTTTTGGCGGTTTTATAACTTCAAACACGACAAAACAACCTCCCATATCACCATATCAGATCCATGTTGGATGCACAAAGGGCAGAATGCAGAGAACGCAGAAAATCCACGACAATGGCTTTTTCAATGCAACAATGGCTCTGACAGTTGTTTGTTTCATCCAATTCAACAGCCCGAAAACTCAGTCTTGCTTCTTATTATTTAGTTTTGGTCGCAGTTGATCATTTATCACTTTTTTTTTTGTTATGCTGAGATTGGTCGACGCTCACGTCCATCTTGCGTACCCTGATTTCGCGCACGACGCGGCCAGCGTGGTGGAGCGCGCCAAAGCACACGGCGTCGCCGCTGCTCTCTGCGTCTCTGTCAATCACCACGATGCACCCAGGTACACCCAGACGCGGGAGACGGGGTGGCAACAGCGAAATCACGCAATCCGCACCGTTGCATAATGCGAAATTTACGCACCTCTGCTACATTTACAATTGGATGGGTTTGGTTCACGCCGCGCGCGTCGAATTCACTCAAAACTACCTGCTTGCTCATTCTCTTGTCGCATCTTGTTCGCAGAGTGCTCGAGTTGGCTGCGGCGCATCCCGAGTTTGCCGCGCCATGTCTGGGAATCCACCCGGTGCAGCACGAAGAGAGCGGCGTGCCACGCCCAGTCCGACCCGAAGAGACCGCCGCCATGATGGTGCTGCTCGAGAAGCACGCTGATGTGCTTGTTGCTGTGGGTGAGATTGGGCTCGATTACAGTCCTTGGATTCTGCGTGGCGAGGACTATCGCCTCAAAAAGCTCGAACCGACTGCCGAAATTGTCACCGTCGAGTCGTCGACTGCCGCAAGTGCTGATCCCAACGAGCGGGAGCGTATTGCCAAGGCCAACCAGATTGCCGCCTTTCGAGAGCAAGTTTTGTTTGCCAAGGCCCATGGTTTGCCCGTGAATGTGCATTCCCGCAACGCCGGCAAGTACGTCGTCGAGATGCTGGCCGAATTGCAGGCGGACAAGGTCTTGCTCCATGCATTTGACGGATCTGCGGCCGTGGCCAAGCGCGCTGTTGCCCTGGGCTACTGCTTTTCCGTTCCACCAAACGTGGTTCGCTCTCCTCACTTTCAGCAGGTTGTCGCGACCATCCCCATCGAGAACTTGCTTCTTGAGACCGATGCTCCAGCGCTGGCACCACTGCCAAAGCCTGCTGCAGCTGCAGGTGCCGACGCAAGTGCTGGAGACTGCTGCGGCGCGCCTGCCAGCTCGAGTCAAGCAGACAATGTCAAAGCCGAAGAAGCTGTCGCGAGCCAGAGCGGCAGTTCTCCAGCTACCGCTACTACCACAGCCACATCCTCTTCGTCGTCCTCGTTAGCGTCGTCATCGAAGGGGAAAGGCAGTTCGAGTGGCAAAGCGTCCAGTAAGGCTTCCAAGGCTTCAGCCGCACCGCCGTTGGCCTTTGACGATTTGGTGCCACCAGTACCAGACCCTGCCCGAAACGAACCCGCCAATGTGTATTTATCTGCACAGGCGGTTGCTCGCATCAAGGTAAGGGGTTGCGGGTTGGTAGTTTGGTCTTTTTGTACTTTTATTCACAACTTGCTCGACTTGCGCAGAACATCCCGGTGGAGGAGGTCGTCCGCATTACCACCGCCAACGCCATTCGAATCTTCCCAAAGCTCGCCCGTCTTCTGGCGTAGGCGCGTCTGTCTGTCGGCACGCTTTGAGTGAGCTGTTTCTCGATTCTTGTTTTTTTTTTTTTTTTTTTTTGGCGATTTGTGTTTGATTCATGAGAATTGTTCGATAAAAGTCATTCAGTTACGATTTCCCTTCCGACCGCAGCTCTTATTCACTGTTCTCCCATTTTTCCATCACAATTTTCCACTCTTTCTTCAAAACTCAGAAATTATTTTTTTTATTTTTTTGAATTTTCAATTTTTTTCTCTTTTTTTCCCTAAAATCACACCGCTGCAATTGTTTTGACCAATGTCTGCAGCAGTGCTTCTGCTCGAGGCGGCCAAGATTCTTGCTGCCAGCAAGCAGGATGGCAGCGGCAGCGGCAGCAGCGACGAGGAGCCGAATAACCACAGCAGCGGCAATAACAATGGCAACAACGGCAGCCAGCCGACCACCTCAGCAGCAACAGCAGCAGCAGCAGTAGCAGGTGCCAACACTGGCATGACTGCAATCGCTCCGGTGACTGGAATGGCTGGAATGGCTCCATTGAATGGGTCGCAGCAGCAGCAGGAGGCGTACAATTTGCCAGGACAACCACCACAACCACTACGACCACCACCACATCCCGCAATGCCAGGGAGCAACACAATGCAGACGACAGCAATGATGATGCCGCCGCCGCCGCCGCTGCTGCCAGCGCAGTTTGCACGGAGCGCTGTGCCGCTGTTCGACCCGTATCTCCATCGCAAGCAGCAGCAATTGCAGCAGCCCCAACTGCCGTACGATGCTGCCCATGCGCTTCTTCCTCCTCCTCTTCAGCACGACCAATACGCAGGACTCGGAGGCATGACAGGCACGCGAGTGCGCGCGTCGGCGTCCTTCTCTGGCTTTGGCTCTACCGCAAATTACAACCCGAACGGGCCGAGCGCACCTGACTTGAACAATAGTGGTGGTGCACGAGGTATAATGGTCTCTGGAGCCGGTGGTGCGTTTCCACGCATGTCGCCGAACGAGCTTGGCGGGAAGCGGTCGCGAGCGGCAAGCATGAGCGCCGGCGACTCGCCCGCCAGCGGCGGCGGATTCTCGCCAGCCTCCTCCATCGGCGGCGGCGGGAGCAGCACGAGTGGCACACAGTGGGTGAAAAACCGCGAAACACACAATCTGCTCGAGAAAAACCGCCGAGCACACCTCAAGGACTGCTTCACTGCACTCAAGGACGCGATTCCAGAGATTGCCAACAACCCCAAGACGTCCACCGTCGCCATCCTGCAGCACGCACAAAATTTCATTGTCAAGCTGCAGTTCATGACGGATTCCGTCGTTGCGAACATTAACGCCTTCCAGCAGCACAACCAACAGGCGATGGCGTTGCTCCAGCAGCACATGAGCGCCGAAGAGTACGAGCAGGTTGTTCGACACGTCGCCTCCATGGCACCAGACGGCCCAGCTTCCACCCCAGCAGCCGGTCGTGGTGCATCCAACGGACGGATTGCAGCCAAGCGCTCCGCCACGGCCACATTTTCGGGCTCTGACTCCGACGAGGACAAACCCGAGCATGTAGCCAGGAAAGCACGACAGAGCCATGCAGGTCGGGTTGGTGGTGCTGCCAAGCCATCGAACGGCCGCGGTGGCGTAGCGAAAGATCCCACTCGAGCAGTCGTCGGGGACTTGATGATCAACCCGCACCAGTTTGCGCTGACCACCTCGACCATGACTTCCAAGCACCAGATGGACCGTTCGCTTGCGAATCGGCGGCGTCGCACGCAATCTTTCGCAGCGGACACGACACTTTCACGTCAGCGCGAACGCTCAGTTCAGCTGCGAGCGCCTTCGCCAGCACCATCCGAAAATTCAGAGGCGCCGTCTTCTCCCTCATCGCCGTTGTCCACCTCCTTCAATGTCGACATTGAAGGATCGAGCGAGTCTGAAGACTCTCCACAAAGCACGAGCGAAGCAGGAGGTACTCATGCCTGTTCATTGAAGATGATATGATTTTATCATTTTTTATGGTTTGGAGAGTCGCGCTCACACAACCTCGTTCGTTTCGCTTGTATGTTTTGGGGCAGATGCAGAGCAAGTCCGCAAGAAGCCCAGGCGGTTGGAGGCTTGAACAACATCGCAAAACCCCACTCTCCAAATCGCCCAGCGTAGTGTCTTTGCCAACTGTTGATCGCTGTTCATAATTGTCAATATCGAAACATTTTTTTTTTTTTGGAGAAAAGCCCAATTTCTTTGAGGGTGACAAAAAAAAAAATCACGGTCAATCCACAACGAGCAACTTTGCTTGAGCCACGATGGTTTCAACATGTGTCCATTATTGCTCACACACCTCGACGCTGCGCAAGCAAAACGAAACACACCAAAAACAAAAAAGCAAAATGAGTGCAGCTGTCAGACGAGGAGAATCAAAAGAACCACATGAAAAATTCAACCAAATACAAGAAAACGTACTAGTTTGAAGGGAAAAGACCGACGCGGCCATCGAGGTCTCCTTGGTACCAGCCTGAATCGATGCAAACAAACACCAATGAGATCAAGCTCAACCAACAACAACAACAACAACAACCACGACGACAACAAAAGCAATCCGCCTCTTTGTTTCGGACGATCGCTGTACCTTCGGAAACTTCGGTGCAGTTGTAAATGTAAACGTCGGGATCGAACTGAAGCTCGTCCTCGCCGCCCTCGTGGTAGTCGTACAGGGTGCGAACAGTGAAACCCGTGGCTTCCGCGTACGCCTCGCCACCTTCGGCGGGATAGGCCTCTTCGGCATAGCCTTCCTCAGCGTACGCCTCAGCAGGTTGCTCCTCGTACTGGGCAGCGGCGGCGGCAGCCTCAGCCTCAGCAGCAGCCTCAGCCTCCGCGGCAGCAGCAGCCTCAGCCTCAGCGGCAGCCTGGGCCTCAGCCTCAGCGGCAGCCTGGGCCTCAGCTTCAGCAGCAGCCTGCTCCTCGGCAGCAATGCGATCGGCCTCCGCCTGGGCTTCCGCCTCAGCGCGCTCAGCCTCAGCACGGGCCTCGGCTTCCTGACGAGCACGCTCCGCAGCCGAGGGGCCAGCGGGCTTGGCTGCCGGTGGGGGCGCGGCCTTGGGTGCCGGCGCAGGGGCAGGCTTGGCAGCAGGAGCAGGGGCAGGCTTAGCAGCAGGAGCCGGAGCGGGGGCAGCAGCCTTTGCTTTTGCGGTGCGTTCAGCCTCCTACGTGATAGATGAGAACGAGCGGCAAGCAAACAAATTCAGGAATTGTCAAAAAGCGATGAACACCTCCGCACGTAAAATCACAATTAAAAAAAAAACCGTACAGCTTCACGCTCGGCAGCTTCCTTGGCAGCTCGGGCGGCGCGCTCCTCAGCCACACGCGATGCACTGTCTGAGGCACCGCTGCCGTCAAAGCGGTTCTTAAACGAGGAAGCGTTGCCTGCAGTAATCTTGGGCTTTTCGTACACCGAGCCCTGCGCACACACGGCGATCGGTTTTCAAGTGAGATGGTTCCAGCAAGGGGGCAGGCTCATGATATCAACGTCACAGCACAACAAAACGAGAAGACGTACAACAGCTGCAGCGGGAGCCTCAGCCTTCGGCTTCTCCTTGTGGACCGAGTAGAACGAGCCAGACGACTCGCGGACCTTCTTCATGATGGTCGCGGGATCCACATCAGCCTCACCGCGGGCATTGATTTGGATGTGGAAGCCCTGAGAGAGTCACGAGCGAACAAACGAACGAAACAAACGAACGAAATGAATATTTCGACCAGAAACAGCATTTCTTGATCCCAGGGACGTACCGAAAACATCTTGGTAATGTCAGAGAGATGGGACGCAGCCAGACCCTTCTTGGTAGGCTCGACACCATCGCCAGTCTGCTCAAAAGCAAAGGGACAAGAAAAGATCGAATCAGTGAATTTCAAGGCTCTCCAAGCCAGCGAAAACACTGCAATCCATCCTGTGATCGATCTCGGTTCAATACGCACGTAGGAGATGAAGATGATCTTTGGGAGCTCGGTCTTCTCGTCAATGACTCGGCAGACGGCGTACTGGACGCGACCTTCGTTGAACTCCTCCTTGAGCTCCTCGAGACCGCCCTCTGGAGCAATAAAACAACCAAAACCAAACCAAAATTCAACATTCACAACAAGTTAGTCAAAATCACAATCACTGTTGAAAGACTTGAGTTTTGGTTTTCCATACAATTTTCAATGCAACGTTCAAAATTCAATGCAAATTCAATAGAAATTGACAAAAACAAAAGATTTTTTTTTTTTTTTGTTTGAGTTTCCTGTTTCAGGTTTTTTTTTCTTTCTTTTTTTTTTTCCGTGCCGTTCGTTGTTTGAAGCGGCAAACAAGGAGATTCGCGTCCCCGCCTCGCGGTCTGGCTCACATCCGCTCCATCAACAACGCCAGCCTTCCTCTCGCAGTGTGTGGCTTCGACCAGCCGAAGCCAAGACAAAACAAATAAAAAATAAAAAAAATAAAAAAAATAAAAAATAAAAAAATAATAAAAAAAGATAGAAAATTCAATGTTTGATTCTTCTATTGTTCGTGTTGATGTGTGAGTGGATTGGGGTTGAGAGTGCATGAGCGGATGATCCTACCGCCAGTGGACTCGACCTTGAGATCGAACGTCTTGGGAACGTAGCCGAACAGCGCCCTGCCGAGCAACAGTAGAAGCGACGCAGAGATGAGCTCAAAACCAATGGCAATGACAATGACCACAGATCACACTGCTCCCCTCCTTCGTCTCCATAGGGACAGATGATGGATAGAATGAAGAGACTAGCAAGATGGGGGACCCCTCACCAGTTGGTGCTGGACTTGACGTCGCGGACCTCGTTCCAGGCCTCCATCAGCGTCGAAGTGTTTGCCTTCAGATTGATGCCAGTGCTCATTCTGTGCCAGTGTTGTCAAAATAAGAAGACTGAGCTATCATTGCTATTATATGAGAACAAGATGGATTTCGAGCAGATCAGATCAGAACCGATCAGATCAAGGCAGGCAGTCCTCTTACTGCGTTACCATCGATGAGCAGCAGCAAACGAGCGCACAAGCAAGAAGATCCACCATCAGAGGAATTAGCCGCACCCAAGCGATGCAAGATTGACTCGTCATCGGATGATCCAATGGATGATGACGGTAGCACGAGCAGTAGTAGGACGACAAGCAATGGAGCACCAGTCCGTAACATGTGCGGCGACCTCCGCGTGAATCCATTCTACGAGGGCGCAGCGTTCGTAGAGGCCACCCGCGCGCTACTCGATGAAAACAAGACATGCGTGTTCAACGTCGAGAGTGGCCAGACTGTCGTTGTGGGCTGCGGGACGGACGATGCGCTCGAGCATCTCGCTCGGGCTGAGCAATCCACCGCGGTCGGACTTGCGCACCCGTTCCATTGCTGTAGTCTGCCGCTGTTCCTGGATGCACTGCCGAATAGCACGACTCATTCGTCGGAGATCGATGCGCAGCAGCGACAGAGCGGCTTGGAACACGCAGCAGACAGCCCAGCGACGCACGCGTACTTGGCGCAGTTGGAAGCCACTCTGCTCTGCCAGCCGTTGCGACGCAAGAACAACGACCTGTACAACTTTCGCCAGAGCGACGACCTCAAGAACATGGATGCGGAAGCTCTTCCGGTGCTCAAGCCGATCATGGATGTGCTCCAAGGACCCGTGCGCGCGTTGCTCGCCTCCATCACTGGGATTGAGCTCAATTCCAACGTCGCCATGACCTTTTCGAGCTATGCACAGTCAGGTATGTCGCGGTCTAGTTGCTTGTGGTTTGCGTCTGCCTACTCCTCTATGTCTGACTTTTTTTTTTTTCTCCGATTCGCCGATGAACGCACTCCACACACACCACTTTTGCCAGACGTCCTGCTGTGCCACGACGACGAACTGGACGAGCGACGCATTGCCTTCATCCTCTACTTGTCACCAAATTGGAACGCTGCCGTGGACGGTGGCGCGCTTGATCTGTTTGACAACAACCCGGCGACAAACGCACCCACGTCGATTGTCGCCTCGTTGTGGCCCAGGTGGAACTCGTTCAATTTCTTTCCAGTGACCGAGACCTCTCATCACCAGGTAGCGGAGGTCTTTTCGTCCTCCAAAGCGAGAAATTCCATCAACGGCTGGTTTCACGGGCCCCCGCTCCACCGCCAAGCACCCATGTTTGAGCCTCGCCTTCCCCAAATTCAGCTGGGTCCAAAGCCGCTGGAGGACGACAACCTGCTGCTATCTGAGTGGCTCAACCCAGTGTACCTTAAGGCCCAATCCCGCGTGCGCGTGCACGAACAGTTTGTACGCGAGTCGAGCATCAACCTGCAGCAGTTTCTGCGCGCTGAAGTGCTTGGCCCGCTGATGGCCCAGCTCTGGCAGCTGTCAAATCAGCGCAATCGCGCCCACGGCTCCGTCTGGCAAGCTGTGGGCCCGCCGCACAAGAGGTCGTATGACACCCTGGCCGACAGCGATGCCATCATGCCAACCTCCCCACTCGGCCGGTACTTGCGGTTTTTGCGTTCACACGCCTTCCGCGGGCTCCTTGCTGAGCTCACCGGCCTTGATCGCCTCGAGTCATTCAACGCCCGAGAATTGCTGCGACGGGTGCAGTCTGGCTGCTACACGCTCATCGACGACGGCGACACTGCCGAGGTCGCTCCTGCCCTGGACGTGTTCTTGTTTCTCCCTGGTCTTGAAACAATGCACAGCAACGCCGAAGTCGTGTGGGACACGGCCTACGGCGGCTGGATTAGCTACCTGGCGCGCGACCAAGACGAGGAGCTCATCACCGTGATGCCCACCGCCAACTCTCTTTCGCTCGTCTATCGCACCGAAGATGCGCTGCGTTTTGTCAAGTATGTGAACAGTACCTGTCCGCATTCGTACCTGTGCTCTGCGCTATCCTACGTGGAGTCTGAGGAGCAAGCGGCGGAGTGACGATGCTTTTTTGTTATTTTGTTATTCTTTAATATCCTGTACTGTAGTCTTCCCTGCCACAAATCCCTCATCTTCTTTCCAGAAGCACGCGCGCACTTTGATCGATTGCAATTCCTGAACTTTTCAAAGATCCGAGCTCTGGTTGATCATCTTTCGCCATCTCATCCCGGTGATCTGTCGCTGTTTCCACTTTATTCCTATGATCACATCGTCCGATTCACTCGCTGCATTTATTTTTCCCACTCATTCTTTTTTTTCTCTCTTTGATTCCATCTTTTGTTGTCTGATCGATGAAGCGTCGCCTTGAAATCGACCCCTCTGAAGTTGAAATGGACAAGGCCACTGCATCGACCAGCAAGCGGTCGTCCCCGTACGAACCACCACAGCTCACCGCCTCTCACATTGAACAACCAGTGGACCTCTCTTTGTGCATCTATGGGGTGGGGGGCGTTTGGCTGGGGGGGGGATGCATTGGGCCCCCGTGTGTGTTTGGCCCCCTCGTCCACGTGTGGCCTTTTGCAGCTCAATGCATTTTGGCATTTGAAGCCACACTCAGAAGAGGGCTGCCTGCAACAGAACAATACAACGTCGTATCGAACATCACTCGTGCTCTTTTGTCAACAGGGCTTGTCGCTGGTCTCCGCTGAGCAAAGTCAGAGCTCAAGGAGACGGAAAGTGGACGTCGGCTTGTCGACCAAATGTCCTTCGCGTCTTGTTCCTTGTCACACGACTTTTATTGTGATTTGTGAACATTGAGTACAAGGCATTGAAGGGCTGGAAGTTGGGCGAGGTGGCGACTCTGAATGCGAGGGGGGAGATTCCGACCCCGGTTACACAATCCACTCACTGTGACTTGAAATCCTCTTTGTAATCACTCCTCTTACTTTTTGTTTGAACTTGCACAACACGATGACGATGACTTTGATGGATTGCAGAGACGTGAGCGACGACGCGGTGCCGTCGCATATCAATCCGCTGACCAAGCGTGTCTTCTCGGAAAAGTACAAGAAGATCCTCGAGAAGCGTCTCAAGCTGCCCGTGTGGGAGTACCGCCAGCAGTTTATTCGTCTGTTCAACGAGAACCAGATCATGGTGCTGGTCGGTGAGACGGGCTCGGGCAAGACCACGCAAATCCCGCAGTGGTGCATGGAGGAGGTGCTCAAGTACGCGCCTCAGGGTCAGGGCGTTGCCTGCACGCAGCCTCGTCGTGTTGCTGCCATGAGTGTTGCTGCCCGTGTGGCCGATGAGCTTGACGTCACGCTCGGCGAAGAGGTTGGCTATTCCATCCGTTTCGAGGACTTGACCTCGCCGAAGACTGTTCTCAAGTACATGACCGACGGTATGCTTTTGCGCGAGGCCATGACCGACCCTCAGCTTCGTCGCTACGGTTGCATTCTGCTCGACGAGGCGCACGAACGCACGCTTGCCACAGACATTCTCATGGGTTTGCTGAAGGAGGTAAAAGAGTGTGTGATTTGTTCTGTTTAAGCAAAGTGATCGATGATGGATGGTGATCGAGTCCATTGACCCCCTCTGTGTTACTTTCTCTCTCTCTCTCCATCTCCATAGATTTGCGCCAAGCGCCCCGACTTGAAGCTTGTGGTGATGAGTGCTACGCTCGATGCCGGCAAATTCCAGAAGTACTTTAACAGCTGCCCGTTGATGGTAAGGATTGCCGCTTTTTTTGTTTCGATTTCCTACGTGACTGCTTTCTCGTCAAATGGCCCTTGCAATCCAACATATCATTGTGTCGTCTTTGCTTTTTTGCTTTTTCGCTTTTCCTTTTCTCTTTAGACTGTTCCTGGTCGTACTTTCCCCGTCGAGGTCTTTTACACAAAGGAGCCCGAGCGCGACTACCTCGAAGCCGCCATTCGCACAGTTGTTGAAATCCATACCTGCGATGACCGCGGTGACATTCTCGTCTTCCTTACGGGCGAGGAGGAAATTGAAGACGCTTGCCGCAAAATCCAGCAGGAGATTGAAAACATTTCGAGCTCGGGTCCCGTCAAAGTTGTGCCTCTGTACTCTACGCTGCCACCACAGCAGCAGCAGCGCATTTTCGACGAAGCGCCCGCCGATTCGCCCTCTGGCGCCTTTGGCCGCAAGATTATCGTGTCCACCAACATTGCCGAGACGTCGCTCACCATTGATGGCATCGTCTACGTGGTGGATCCCGGTTTCTCAAAGCAGAAGGTGTACAACCCCCGCATTCGCGTCGAGTCCCTCTTGGTGACACCCATTTCAAAGGCCAGCGCACAGCAGCGCGCTGGTCGTGCAGGCCGCACCCGTCCTGGCAAGTGCTTCCGATTGTACACCGAGACGGCCTTCAAGGGCGATCTTATCGAGCAGACCTACCCCGAAATTCTTCGCTCCAACCTCGGCTCGGTCGTCTTGCAGCTCAAGCAGCTTGGCATTGACGATCTGGTTCATTTCGATTTTATGGATCCCCCGGCGCCAGAGACGCTCATGCGTGCCCTCGAGCTCCTCAACTACCTCGGCGCTCTCAACGACGATGGCGACCTGACTGAGCTTGGTGGCATGATGGCCCAGTTCCCGCTCGATCCTCAGATGGCCAAGATGCTTGTGGATGCTCCCAACCACAAGTGCTTGAACGAGACTCTCAGCATTGTTGCCATGCTTTCAGGTAAAGTGTTTTTTTGTATTGTTTTGAGCATGTGTGCGTCTGGTTTGTGCTTTCAGCGTGGCTGATTCTTCAATTTTTGTGTGGCTGTTGTTGTCGCAGTGCCCAATGTTTTCGTGCGCCCTCGCGATGCCAAGAAGGCTGCCGATGAAGCAAAGATGCGATTTGCTCACATTGACGGCGATCACCTCACTTTGTTGAACGTTTTCCACGCCTACAAGCGCGGTAAGGGTGCAGTTTTCGCGGTTGTGGCGCGGTTGTGGTGTGACTAGTTGGCGCTCGTTTTTTGGCCTCGTCACTCATCTCCACTTGTCCTTGCTGACAGCCGGCTACGACGACGCCAACTGGTGCTACGAGAACTTTTTGAATTCGCGTGCGCTCAAGTCGGCCAACAGCGTGCGCTCGCAGCTGGAGCGCATGTGCGACAAGTTCAAGCTTGACAAGGCTGGCAACGATTTTACGAGCAAGTCGTACTACATCAACATCCGAAAAGTGCTTGTTGTTGGCTACTTTATGCAAGTTGCGCATCTCGAGCGTCAAGGCCATTATCTTACGGTCAAGGACAATCAGGTTTGGCAAAGTTCTTCCTTGTCGTTTTGTGGTTGTTGGAGTTTTTTCGCTTCTGATTGACTCACTGGATGTCATTGTTCGCAGGTCGTCTTCATGCACCCGTCCACCGCGCTCGATCACAAGCCCGAATGGCTGGTGTACAACGAGTTTGTGCTGACCACCAAGAATTACATCCGCACTGTGACGGAGGTCCGGCCAGAGTGGTAAGAGAGCTCGCTCGGAGGCAAAGCTGCTTGCTTGTGATTTCAAGCTGTAAGGTCATTTTTCTCATTTTCTTTTGCGTTCCCGCAGGCTTCTCGAAATCGCGCCTGCATACTACGATCTGTCCAACTTCCCCGAGGGCGACACAAAGCGTATTCTCCAGCGCGTTCAGAGCTCTTCGCGTCCTTCCGGCAGTGGACGAAAGTGAATGTGATTTTCAGGGTCTGAAAGAACAAAATCAATCAAACAAACCAATAAACAAACCAAAAAAATGCACTTTTTGTTCGAAAATTCATGTTGGATTTTTTTTTGTTTTGTTCGATTTGTTGAGAAAAGAGGAGCAAGAAAAACTCGAACGAAAGAGACACGACACATTCACATGCTTGCACAATCAAAGGCATGTGAGACTGAACAGCTACAGCAAAAACAACAGCAACAACAAAAACAAAAAACGATAACGACATCAAATAACAAACCCAAAAGATTGATTCTCATGGTGCTGCAGCTCGGACCAACACCTGAATGACAAATCCTTGTGGTACAGACACGAGGCCAATGACGGTTCGATCGGCAAACTCCTTGCCGCTCATAAAGAAGCGCTGAGATGCCACCGGAATATTCTCTGCAGCCGCGAGGCGGTGCTTGAGCTCGAGCACGGTATCTTGGTCGTTGTAGGGCAGTTTGACGTCTTTCATGGTGGAGAGTCGCAGACGTAGTGTCTTGTCGAGAGTGCGTTGCGTATCCAGCGCAATAGCGTTGGCCGGATCTGGCTGATCGTCCGCCGCGAGGTTTGATGGATCACTCAAGCAGAACAGCGGCACCGTGTACTTGTATCCACGCTCGTCGTACGCGTCTGTCAGTTGGCCTACGAGTTGGCACACGTGATGTTGGTGAGTTGCAATAGTTACATGCTGGATTGGATGGGCGTGGATGGGCTGTGGAGCAAAACAAAAGATGATGAACAAAACAGTCGCAAAATCGATCAAGACATCTGGCTGCGAGTTTGCGTTCCTGCAACACTGCTCGATGTGATGATCATGTCAGTGTTCGTGTTGGTTGGTGGCACATCCGCGATTCCGTCCACAGTGGCACAAAAGAAAAAAAAAAAAGAAGCTTGGGAAAAAGCCTGCTCTTTGTTCGCTCTCTTTTTGAAACCAAAATCTTACCAAGCGGCAGACTGATGCCAGCACCGTCGACGATGGCCTGAGCAAGGGCGTGATCCGAAGTCTCTGCCGCGCCCTTGAGCGCCTGCCAGATCTCGCGCTGGCCGCCAAACTCTGGCGCCGTGCTCCAAAACTCTTCGCGCTTGTGCGCGAGCATGGCCCGGTTTACGTGGACCTCGGCAGCCCACGACGGTGGCTGGCGTTCCAGCGGCTGGTTTCGTCCAAAGACAACTGTAAATGTGTGTGTGTGTGTAGAGGTGTGCGGGGTCGGAATGGGCACAGGGCGAAGTGAGTGAGAGCGAGGCAAAAAGTTGAGCTCGCTGCTTCTTTCGTGCTCAGCCGACAGCCCTCTCAGTTCGATTCAAGAGGTACCAGCGATGGCTCAACAAACAACGCGAGCAGCCAGGCAAGAACACACTCAAGCCACACTCTCAGTACACAAAATCCGCTTCCACTGGATGCCAGCTTCAACATGGACCGGTAGGAGAAGCGAAACCTTATTCACGCTCTTGTCTGTCATCAGATTGTGGCTCACCTTCGCCCTGCCGTGCGGCTGGTGCTCGTCCGCCGGGTATCCCCTGGCGCATCTGGTGCTGCTGGTGCTGCTGCTGTTGCCGCTGTTGCTGGAGCTGCTGCTGCTGCGGGCTGAGCGGGCGCCCGCCGCCGCCGCCTCCGCTACTCCCGCCAAGGCAGTTGCCCATGTGAAAAACGCAGAAAAGTGAAGAGAAGACTGAGAATTGAGGACGCAAAGAAGCGAGACTGATCGCTCTATTGAGTGTCACTCAATGTCTGAATAATCTCGATGATGATGTTGTTTTTTGTGGGTGATCACTTTGATGTTTGAGATGGGTGACAGGACGATGAGAAAAAGTCAATCCGATCGGCAATTTGACAGCATCCAAGCAAGTGCCGTCTGATTCATCCTGAAGTAGAAGAGGAAGCTGCATTGGGTGACTTTTGCACCATGCACACGCGATGGGAGCAGTGGTGTGAGTGGGGGTTGTCTGCAATCGGATTGGCTGTCCATCGCTCCAAAATCCTTCCATTGTTCCCCCGCCGTTCTTCCTTCATGGCTCCTTCACCATTCCCCGTTCTCGATGTCTGTAATATTGTCCTCATCATCATCATCAGCATCAGCATCATCTTCGTGATCATATCAATTCCAAATCCAAAAACCATTCCAAATCCAACAAACCTCACTCCTTGAATCTCACCCGTTCAAAACACCAACCTTCCCAAACAAAATGGCTGCTCCCGCAAAGTTCGCTGACATCTCCAAGGCCGCCAAGGACCTCTTCTCCAAGAACTACAACTTTGGCGACACCAAGCTCGAAGTCAAGACTGCCTCGACCACCGGCACTGTGCGTTCGTAGTTGGAGCTTGAAATGACAATGACGTTTTTTTTTTCTTCTTTTCTTCGCGCTTCTTTTCTATCTTTTGATCGCAAATGCGAGCGTTTTGTCTCCTTTCCAAGTGCTTCTCTGCTCCTTTTGCTGTTTCCCCCCCCCCCACGAGTCGCCTTGTGCGTGACTGGGGAGACAAACAATGCAGCGCGGGGATGAAATGGCAGAAATAAGAGCGAGAAACCGTTTTTTTTCTTTCTTTTTTTCCTGCGTTTCCTCCTGTTCCGGTTGCGCTGCCGTTTTCCGTTTTTTTTTTTGTTTCTTCCTTGCAATGCATGTGCGCTGCATGTGAATGGCACGACCTTCTCTCCTTCTCTCCTTCTCGCCTTTTGCTGCGTCTTCCGTTGGCGTCCCTTTTTTTCTATTTTCTTAATAGGTCACGAACGCCACTGTGAGCCCGTTTTTATTTTTTTTTATTTTTTGGTATTTTTCCTTCTTCTCTTTGTTTTCCGTCCTTCTTCCTCGCTGATTCAAACCATCAAGTCAATCTTCAAAGGCAACGTTCAGTACGAACACCTTCCTGCGCAGTACAACCAACGCAGACAAGCCTCGAACGCAACCCCAACAAAAAAAAAGCGGCACAAAAAAAAAATAAAAAAATATTGGGATCGTTGTTATTTTTTTTTATTCTTTTTTTTTTCCCTTGAATAATAGCTTACTTGTTCTGACTGTCCGTCCGTTGTCCGTTCTCCGTTGTTCTTTGTTCAGGAGTTCACTGCCACCCTCAACAAGGTCAGCAAGACTGGCGCCATCGCCGGCAACCTCGAGACCAAGTGGAAGTATGCCCCCCAGAGTACGTATTTTTTTGAAACACAAAAAACGCCAAGACTTTTTTTTATTTTTTTTTTTATTTTTTCGTTTTTCCATTGGCGCTTCATTGCGCTTTTTTTTTTTCCCCCGGTTGTGACTTTGAGTTGTGCCGCTGGTTGGTCTTGAGCGTTGTTGGTGGTACTGCTGGGGATACGCACTCGTACACCCAATGTTGGGGCATGAGTGAGCAAAGGGACCAGTTTTGGAAACTTGTTTCTTGTTTTTGGTTTTTTTCTTCAGTGTTTCCCTTCTGCTTCTTTTGACCCTGAAGCACAAAGCGTCACTCTTTTCTTCTTGCATTCTTGCACTCTTTCTTGCTTCTCGTCTTCAACGAGCTGCACACTGCAGCGAAGCGTAGTCCTCGAAAAAAGAAAAGAAAATCGGTCCACTGTTGAATTTCCCACAAAAACATTCCTTCCGTTTTGAACTTTGAAAAAATGCTTGTTGTTGTTGTTGCGGTTGTTCTAACCTTGTTTCTCCTGCTCTGTTCTATCTTTGCGCGCAGACATCACCATCACCGAGAAGTGGAACACCCAGAACCAGATCAGCCTCGAGGTCACCTCCGAGGACAAGATCGCCAAGGGCCTGAAGGTCGGCTTTGAGGCTGGCATCTCGCCCAGCTCTGGCAACAAGTCTGCCAAGGTCTCGACTGCCATCAAGCAGGAGCGCTTCCACATCACCGCCGACCTCGACGTCCTCGCTGGCCCCGTCGTCAACACCTCGGCCGTTTTCACCCACAAGGGCTTCCTTGTCGGCTACGACGCTGCCTACAACGTCAACGCGTCCGCCCTCACCAAGAGCAACCTTGCTGCCGGCTACGCCGCCAAGGACTTCACTGTCGTCTCGGTCCTCGACGGTGCCCGCGTCGCCACCTCCCTCTTCCACACTGTCAACCCCGCCGTCCTCGCCGCCGTCCAGTTCTCGTGGAACCGAAACACCAACGAGACCACTGTCGAGCTCGGTGGCCAGTACTCTGTTGACAAGAACACCTTCTTCAAGGGCAAGGTCGACGGCCGTGGCAACCTCGGCCTCTCCTTCACCCAGAGCCTCCGCCCCGGCGTCAAGGCCACCCTCTCTGCCCAGATCGACGGCAACAACCTCAACACTGACGCCCACAAGCTCGGCTTCCACCTCCTCCTTGAGGCTTAAATCAATGGCCGATTTCACTGTGCATGTCTGTCCCCTCCCGCCTTTTGCGTACATTTTGTTGCATGTCTTGGGAAATTTGAGTTGTCGAGTTGTTTTTTGGCATGTAGCATGATGCCCGGTTCTCCCTGCTCTACTGTACTTGCATTTTCTTTGGTTTCTGCCAACCCTATGTATCTGCAATATATTTTTTTCTTCTCTCCGCCCCCCTCCCCCCTTTTTTTTTGATTTGTTTGGTAGTGTCGTTTGTATCTTGTCTGTCACCGACTTTGACTTTGTTGGCTTCAACAACAACAACGACGAAAAGGTCTGCACATTACTTTAGTAATCCTCGCCTCGACTGATAACCTCCTTGCAGGTGGGCCGGAGAAGAATAGTGTGCTCGTACTGGGCCGTGTAGCTGCCTCGGATGTCGCAGAGCGGCGGGTAAGGGTTGACAATGCCAGAGTCGCACAGGGATTTGAGTGCCATGAGATACTTGGTCTCGCCAATGCGGTCGAGGAAGCGTCGGCAAAAGGCCAGCGTGCCGAAATGCTTGTCGATCGTGGAGAGCAGCTGCTTTGCCCGCGGGAGTCGCAGAGGTGTGAAGCCGGCATCAAAGCTCTTCATGTAATGGCTGCACTCCATGTCCTCGTGCACCAGACCCTTGCCAGTGCTGCCAAAGGTTTCGATGGCGTAAAACTCGCCTTCCTCCATCTTGGTCTGCTCGCCGCCGCGCACAATCGGGACGGACTTGCCAGCATGGATGCGGTACTGGTCAATCGAGTGGCCGTACAGGTTGCGGATGCTCTTGATGGGGTAGGTCTTGCCGTCCAGTTCAATTTCGTACGACTCCATCACCTCCTGGATGGCTGCGCCAACATCGCCCAGGCGCACGTCAATACCGGCAGTGCGGATGCCCGTGTTGGTCGCGTCCTTGACAGCAGCGAGCAGCGGGTTGTACTTTTGGTTGAAGGCCACCGTGAAGGCGCAATCCACAATTCGGCCATTGATCTGCGTTCCGAAATCAATCTTGCAGACGTCGTCGTACTGCAAAACAGTCGTGTCGCCGGCATTGGGCGTGTAGTGCGCGGCCACGTGATTCAGCGAGCATCCCGTGGGAAAGGCGATACCGGCGGCCAGTCCGTTTTCCTCGATGAGTGTGCGGACGGAATTTTCAATCTTTTCGCAAATCTCAATCATGGACATTCCCGGCCGCATAAAGCCTTGGGCGTATTTGCGAACCTGCGGGACGCAAGGAGCGCCCCCAAAAATGAGAAAGATGAGAGGGGGGGGGAGTGAGCGGTCAAATTTGTGATGTGAAGCGAAGCACACAACAAATGCACCACGCGGACTCTCACCTGGCGATGGACTTCTGCAGCTTTGCGAATATCGTTGTGGATTTCGTGCCTTGCGCGATCGCGCAGCTTGGCCTCTTCGTTTGTCATGCGCACCAACGAACTGTTGCAAAAACAAAAAATTTCGAAATTTAGCTTGTTTTTCGCGGATTGGTGAGGGTGAACACAACACGTTTCCCATCGAACGAAACGAGGCAGAGAAAGAATAATAAAGCGCACACTCACTCTGCATATGCGCAAATCTCGCCTTCAGGGTACTCGCCCGAAGGGAAGAGTACGCGAACGGGGATTGTCGGCGGTGTCGTTTGAGCTGCCGCACCTGCAAAAAAGGCAACAACGCATCGATGCAGATATCGTCAGCACACAGGGTAGACTGGGAGCTGTTCGTTGTCAAGATTGATCGATGCGTTCGCACCTTCGGTTCCTTGACCCGGAACAATGCCATTCGCAGCCTTCGCCGCGCCCGACTTTTTCTTCTTTTTCTTCTTTTTCTTGTCGGCATCTATGCACGAGATTCGATTGGGAGTCAGTTGCAGAGCGAAGCGACTCAGACGACCGAGCAGATGCGAAATTCTGAGAAATCTCGTCTCTCAATTCACGAGCAGCAGAGATCCAAACGCACCTCCACCGGTCGTAGTGGACGTTGCGCCGTCATCGTCATCGGCATCATCGCCTTCTTCGCCTTCTTGGTTGTCGTTTGAGGCTGCAACTGGATTGGTCTGAGCTGACGAGCTCGCAGCAGAAGCAGCCGCAGCAGCAGTTCCGTCCGTCGCCGCATCTGCCCATGTCACGCAGCAACCAACCCACCAGTACAAAAAGTGAGCCTCTGGCGTTCTTGTGATCATGAGCTGTATGCATGGTGGGACGAGAACCCCCGCGTGGAAAACAACGCACTCTTTGCCTTGCTCGGCTTCTTCTTCTTCTTCTTCTTGGCAGCTGCACCGCTCGCTCCGCCATTCACAGCGTTCGTAGCCTCAGTATCATCGTCATCATCCCGAGCGTCGTCATCGTGATCAGCATGCTCAGGAGCAGCAGTTGAAGAAGAAGAAGATGTAAGATTGTTCTCCTTGGCAGTAATGTCACCGTTGGCCGCGTTCCCTTCCGCCTTATTCATTTCGGAGGTTCGTCTTATGTGAGCTGTCTTGTAAAGTATCCTTGACTTGAAATCAGCCCAACAAAGACAAAAGACTGACTGGCGCAGATGTTTGCCATTTCCAGATTGCTCCTCACTCTTCCATTTCACTTCAAGCTTTAACGACATGCGTTCAGTCGTCGCCTGCATTGCCGTCGCGCTGTGCCTCGCTTCCGTTGCGCTTGCACAGAACCGCATCGACTACGCCCTCGAGTTCAACGGCGAGTGGAACAACCAGACCGGCACGGTAACAAGAAACCAGTCCAAAACCCAACCTCGCTTCTTACCATCCATCCTCACCACGCGTGGACTGACCGGGCACGGAGCTTCGCCGCGAGACCGGGCTGCAATTGGAGTTCATTGCAGCTATTGCAAGCCATTGGCATCCTTGATGAACATGCTCGAACGCTTTTCAAGCTCGTTTTCGATTATTCGTTCGTATCGAATTCGTGACCAACTCTCTGCAATTTTTGGCACAGATCACGTCCAAGGCACTGTCGACCACCATCAAGACGCTCATCGATGCCACTGACGGCTTCACGTCGACCACCAGTACTCTCATTGGTGTCGCAGGTCTGTTGTACTGGACTGAGTGCCGGATGAACAACGAATTTTAACGCAACCCCGAGATACCGATACGAGGTGGTAAAAACTCACATAGGAAGCTCGGACATGTCGTTATTGTCGTTGTTGTGTGCACACACGCTCAGCCATCACGACCGCCAGCATCACCGAGTACAAGACCAACGGCGATGGCACGGCCACCTACCGCCAGACTGGCAACATTACCTTCTTCTCGAACGACCACATGCTCTTCTTTGACGGCTATGGCACTGCCGAGCCGCTCAACACTGACGGTCTGTTCAACGGCGCTGTATGTAACACGTCGAGCTGTTCAAGTGAAATCATTCGTCCCAGTCGCACAGCATTTCTTTTTTTTTTTTTTTTTTTTTTTTGGTTGAAAGGCGGCTGACAAAAAAGTTGTGCTTGTTTGTGCTCGACACAGGCCGTTCTCCGCATCCTCAACGGCGCTGGTGCGTTCTCTGGTGCCAGCGGCTTCCTGACCAACAACCTGTACGATGAGTTTGCTGCGTTGAGAGTCATTCATGGCCGCCGTGATACGTGTTGTCTCATTTTCTGCTGTCTGCCCGTGTTATTTTTGACTGGTAGTGTTGCTCAAGTCGATCCCGACCAAAAGCAAATCCTTTCTTACACCAACCTCCAGGTTTGTGCTTTTCCGCGCGATTCTGATAATCCCTTGCAAGGAATTTCTCAACAACAACTTACGAACTTTGTTTTTGTTTTGTTTTTGGTTTGTTTTCTTCGTGCTACAGGTTGCCCAGGTCTGGATTCCTGGCAACTTGACCATGACTCAGTAAACAGCAGCAAGTCTGGAGGAGACGAGTCCACCTTGTCCACCGTTTCCGAATTGCCTCAGCCGTTTTGGTTGGTGTTCCTTGCCACGTTGTTGTCAATACACACTCTCCCCTCTTGCTACACAAGACGATACAACAGCCGTGCAGGCTCGGTTGCATTGCGCCATCCAAAACACGCTTTTTAAGATGCGAGATTGAAGAGCTAACTTTTTGACCATTCTCACCGCTACTGCCGCCATTGCCGTGATGATTACAATTCCATGACTTGTAATTTTCACTTCTATCATAGTCTCAGCTCCATCATCACTCGACTTTTTTTTTTTTTTTTTTTCTTCAGCTTGGCTTCATGTTCGGCAGCTTGCGCGGGCGCAAGAAGCTCGTCGACGATGAGCACGAAACGAACGTCAAGAACTACATGCGACTGCAGGAAGTGTCTGAAAACCTCCAAAAGTGTAAGCGAGGGTTGTCTGATACGAGTGCATGAGCGAGGAGGACTGAAGGATTGAGATTGAGTGAGATTGAAGAGTCGGAGGTCTGCGTCCCCCAATCGACAGTAGCTGCTTCCCAGCTTGCATTCGCAGCTTGCTTGCCGTATGTGTGTGTGTATGCGGGGATCGGGAGAAGGGGGTCGAGGGCAGTTGTTCGGCTACTGACTTTTTCCAGCCTGATCCCGCAGCGCTCAAGAGCTTCCAGGACTCGATGAAGGCCATCACGCAGTCCCACAATCGGATGGCGGCGTGCGTCGATGAAATGTTCGAGCCGTTCGAGGCGCAGGAGGTCAAGCAGAGCGCCAAGCTCTACGCTGAGGCCTGCCAAGCGCTCGAGCGAACCAACCATGATCTGGTAAATCGTCTTTGCGTCTTTGCTTTGGGAAAGAAGCCAAGTTACTTAGTTGATGGGGGGTATCATGATGGGGTTTTTCGTTTTCCCCGTCGCACAGGAATCGGAAATGCGCATCACCTTGTTCGAGCCAATGACTCTGTTTATGAAGATTTTCCCGATTGTCGACGAGCTCTTGAAAAAGCGAGACCAGAAGCTGATTGAGCTCGAGAAGCGTCGAGAAAAGCTGGGCAAGAATAGCAAGAGCAAAGACCGAGGTTCGAGCCGTGCAGAGCAGGTAATATTGGCACAACGAACAGCAAAGCAAAAACAAACACCGTTTACTATTGTTTGGAAACAAACCGAGCAGTGCACAACCCCAACACCATCGCTGAGCACTGGTTCCTTGTTTTTTTTTCTTCTTATGTTTTGGGTTTACCACAGGCCGAGCGTGCCGTCGCCGAGGCCGAGCGCGAGTACAACGAATTGAACGACAAACTGCGAGCAGGATTGCCCGGGTTCTGCGAGGCACGCACAAGCTACTTTGACGCGTGCTTTGAAGCCCTGGTCAAAATCCAGCTCCAGTGCAGCAAAAACTGCCAGCAGCTGGTGGCAGGCAAGATGGGCGGCGGCTTTTCCAAGACGCAAGCGCTCAGCGACGCAGCGTACGATCAGGACATTCGTGCCAAGCTCGATAGCTTCCTCTCGTTGGCCATCGTCTCGGGCAGCTCCAAGATGCCGCGTTCGGCGCTCGGTGCCAGCTCTATCGCGTCGTCGCAGGCGGCGGCCGCGCTTCCGGCAAGCCCCGTTTCTGCACCGATACCTGCCGCCACCGCCGTTGCATCTGCCGCCGACGAGATGGACGAGCAAGCACCGGCGCAAGATTATGTTGACGAGCAAGCGTCGCAGCCGGAAGCGGCCAGCGAGGAGTAGCGACTGTTTCTTTTTTCCTCTCTTGTGCAGTTTTGATGTTGCCGTCCAATGAATAGAAGTCAAAAACAAAAACAACAAAAGGCCATGAAGAGATCAAATCAATGTATTGTCAGGCGAAAAAAACCCCGCTCGGTGGCACTGCAACAGCATTCTACAAACAAAACGCGCTCAAATGCTCGAAACCAAAAAGCGTTTACGCCGACATGTCAGAGAGAAACGACCTAAAGTTAATCCTGAGCGACGGCAATGACCTTCTCGGCAGTGCAGAGGTGGATGAGGGAGCAGACGACAGCGGGGTCGATGTCGCTGGCAATGGCGTTGACAATCTCGGGGGTGTAGAGGGTGATGAGCGAGTCGCACTCGTTGCGGATGGTGCTGGGGAGCTTGGTGCAGACCTTCTCGACCTCAGCCTCAATCTCGGAGACGGTGCCGTTGGCGACGATCTTCTGGTCGAGCTCCTGTAAAAAAGAGAACAAGTTTGAGAAGGTGTGAGAAAACCAAAATCATCAAAGCCAATGATGCATTGCAAAATCAACAACATCAAACATCAAGGAGAAGAGCAAGAAAAAACCAAAACAAATCATAAAAATAAAAATAAAAAACAAGGTCATGAGAAAGTCATGTGGCTTTTTTTTTTTTTTTTTTTCTGGTTTGTTTTTTTGTTGAGCACCCAAAAAGTCTCCACCATTGCGCAAGAAAACCCTCCACCACAACCCAACCCCAAAGGAGCAAAAAAGAGAGACGGGACATGGCCAGCCCAAAGAGACAAGAGCGAACTTACGCGGATGGCAAACTCGCAGATGGTGCAGGCGACGGAAGCCTCAACCTTGGCGACGGACGAGCAGAGGCCGAGGGTGGAGCAGATCTGGGCCGGGGGGAGCTTCTGGACGAGGAGGGCGATGAGGGTGGGGGTGTAGGTGTTGATGAACGAGTTGCACTCGGAGCGGAGGGTGGAGGGGATGTCAGCGCAGATCTGTTGGGGTTGGGGGAAGCACAAAAACAAAAGTTCATTGGTTAGTAAGCACACGAGAGATAAGGAAAAGGGGTCCACAGCGCATGGAAATTGGTATAAAAATAACACAAACAACCCCTCATGCTTTGGAACTGATGAGGGATTCGTTCAAATTCAAAAAAGAAAAAAAAAAAGAAAAAAAAAAGAAAAAAAATGGGGAAATACACAAGAGCGAGAGAGAAAGGGAACAAGCAAAAGAGCAAGTGGATGCAGTGCGACAAGCGAAAGGCACTCGGACGGAGGGCGCTACGCAATGAGGCACAAAGCAAAGAGATCGAAGAACCAGTAAAAAAAAAAAAAAAAAAAAAAAAATAGAACATATGGCAGTTTTTTTCTTTTTCTTTTGTTCGTTGTTGTTGGGGAAAGTTCTGCTTCAGAGCGAGAGATCCAATTCAGAGAGAGAAAGAGAGAGCAAATGGGATCTTACGCCGTCGAGAAGCTGCTCGATTTGCTGTGTCGTGAATAAAAGTCAAAAGAAGCGCGCAAATGGGAAAGTGAGCAACATTGATCTAGTCACATGTTTTTTTTTTCAATTTTTTTTTTGTTTTTTTCATTTTGAACGTACAGCAGCAGTGGCGTTGGCCTGGAGCTTGGCCTCGACCTTGGTCATGACGAACTCGCAGAGGACGCACTCAGCGGAGCCACCGGCCTTGGGGGCGGGGGCAGCGGCGGCGAAGGCGGCAAAGCCGAGGAGGAGGATGGCGACGAAAGCCTTGTTCATTGTGAATGAAGAGAAAATAAGAAGGAGTGAAGAGTACAAATCGGGATGTCGAGCTCAGACAAAAGGAAATCACACATCAGTCGAGCAGTAATTTTCCACAGAACAGAAAGTCCAAACACCCAATTGCTTTGATGCGCTGTGTTTGGAGGGTGTTCACTCGGAATCGAAACGTTCAACTTTTGAATGTCAGCTGCTTTATGGTTGGTTTGGCTAGCCTGGCTTGGCTTGAGGTTAGCGAGCCAAGTGTGCGCGCTTCAAAATGTACTCATAGATTGTTTTATGGCTTGGACAGGGGGAAATTCGAACGCAGAACAATGTATTATTGTTAAGCTCCTGATTTTGTTTGTGATTCGCAAGTCGAGTGTTTCGAATAATGTAGCATGTAACTTCTCGTTTGTCCTGTTGCAATGTAATACTGATCAGAGTCGAATGTGAACAACAAATGACGGCCTTTCTGAGTTTTTAATCGCAAACCAATCGGCTCGTGCAGTGATTTCCATTGCAAGTCTGGACGCGACGACACCGCTCCTGGTTGGTGCGCTGTTGCTGATTTGTCTGCTGCTGCTGCTGCTGATGCTGCTGATGCTGCTTCGTCTGCTGCTGGTGTGGCGGATGTGGTTGGCGGAACTGATGTTGGCGAAATTGCGAGTCTGAAAATCCGCTGCTCCCTGCGTGTTGTTGTTGTTGTTGTTGCTGCTGCTGCTGCTGCTGTTGTTGGTGGTGATGCGTCGTATAGGAGGACGAACGATATTGACGCTTGTGGCTGTAAAGCGGCTCGCCTTTGCGATGGGTCGCACCCTCAGCAGAACCAGGGTTGGCACCGCCCTGTTTCCTCGACGCTCTGCGCGCTCCACCGCCGCCAAAGTGACCAGAAAACATGTCGCCAAACTGAGAGAACATGTCTCCAAAGTCAAACGTGAAGCCGTTGCCCTGGTGGGATGATGAGTGCGACGAGCGCGGACCGCCTGCCCCACCGAAGTGGAATCCACCTTGAAAGCCGCCACCGCCGGCAGGGCTGGGACCAGCACGGCCATGACCTCCATTTGCACCATCTTCTCCGAACTGATCGTACATTTTCCGCTTTTCGGGGTCGGACAGCACTTCGTAGGCGTGTCCGAGCTTGGCAAACTTGTCTTCGGCATCCGGCTCCTTGTTTTTGTCTGGATGGTACTTGAGCGCCAGTTTGTGAAAGGCCTTCTTGATCTGTCTGTCTGTCGCAGTGCGCGATACTCCGAGAAGCTTGTAGTAGTCCTTTGTATCAAAGCGAGGATCCTTGTTCAGGTTCTTGTTGTTGGTTGTCTGCTGCTTGCTCGAGCCTTTCGGTTGGTGCTTCGCTGAAGGGGATGCTTGAACTGCCGCCATCTGAATGAGCAACAGCAGCATGATGACCATCAATGCCCACGCCATTGTCGTTGCAGGAGCTCGACGTTGTAGTCGAACGCCATCTCGCTTGAGCTCGAGTCGCAGCAATCTGCACACACACACACACACAACACAAAACCCAGCGTTCAGTTCATCGCATTCAAACACACAAAGCCAACGTCTGCGACAAGTTTGAGCTCGTTGGCCGTCAAGTCGCTGCTGAGCTGGCGAATAGGACGAATTGAATGACGCGATTCAAGATTATCTCGAATCACAAAGTCATCACACGACGAGTATGACAATGTGATGAACAAGACCCTTCAAACAGCATCATCATCGCCAACAACACCAACAGCTTGAAAGCGCAGAGAGAAAAAACCCCAAAAGCCAAACCTCATCGCAATTGAATGACAATGGAAGACTGACTTTGACTTGACCGACTCTCGAGCATCACTCATTGAAAGCAATATAATAACAAGAGAATGCATTTCCAAGTTGAGCTCGTACAGTCCAAGTTGAGCAAAGATGGAGCAGCGGCAACGAACGCTGGTGGTGAATGCAGACGACCTCGGGATTGACGCCCAACGCGACCTGGGCATTGCTCAGGCCATCCGCAATGGGGTTGTGCGCAGTGCATCGATGATTGTCAACGGCGCGTCGTCAGAGTCCGCGGCAGAGCTGTTTCGCAGGACGGATTGGCCTGCTCGTGTGAGCATTGGTAAACCGCGCGTTCCATTACATGTGATGGGCGCTTGTATAGCTCGACGATGCATTGGTATAAACCTGCTCATAATTGCTCATTATGGAAGGATGGCGCGGGATTTGGGATGTTGGCAGGGCTCCATCTCAATCTGACCGAGGGACGTACAATTGCAACCCCGTCGCTCGTTCGTGCGCTGCTACACGAGTCAAGCGAGGAGATGCTGGGTAAATTCGGCTTCCGGGATCGGCTCAACGAGCAACTGGATGGTGTCATCCAGGCAACCGCCATCGAGACGCGAGCGCAGGTAACGAAGCGAACTCATCGTTGTCTGCAATTTCCCCAAAATCTTGCATTCTGAGAAAAATGGAAATCCGACAGATTCAGCACTTTGTGATGCTGATGGGCAGCCTGCCATCGCATCTAGATGGGCACCAGCATGTACATACGATTCCCGAGCTGGCTGAAACGATCGCCCAAATTTGCGCGGAAGTTGGCATTACTCGCACCCGCATTCCGAGTGATGTGCGCGCGCATTCGTCGTGATTGATCTTTGAATGAAGATTCTCTCAAACTGCGATCATACTCACAGCATGCTTGTGCCATCATCAACAGAATATGCAAGTGCAGCCGTGGATGGACACGCAAACACCGCGTTACAAATTTCTCTGCATGGTTGCCGAGCAAGGGCGGCGTTCCCGTGCCATATATGCCTCTCATGGTAAGTTTCGAACGCAGCCGATTGCCATGGTAAACTGAAGCCCCCACGCTCAGTCGTCTATCGCAGGTGTCTCGTCAACGACAAGTTTCATCGGGTTGGGATTGATGGGACTGGATTTCACCATTGAGCGGATGTGTGAGCGTCTTGGATCGTGTCCTGATGGAACAATCGAGTGGATGTGTCATCCAGGGCTCAGCTCAACCGAGGGTATAGCTCGTTTGTTGCGCTTTTGACAAACTCGGCGGTCGATCAACACTCTCACTGCACGTCAACGTTTGCTCCAGGCGATGATTTCAACCAGTCACCAGACCGGCCCCTAGAGCTCAAATGGCTGTGCTCTACGCAACTACGCGAGACTCTGAGCGCGGAACGCATCGAGGTTGATAGCTTTCATGTCGTTTGAAAACGCTTCATGGTGTCTTAATTAGTTTCTTACATCCAAAAGGACCGCACGGGTTTTACAAATACTCTACATGAGGTTAAAAGTGCAAAGACAAAAAGGACAAAAGGACACCGGGACCGTACAACAACAACAACAACAACAACAACAACAGCAACCACAACAAGAACGAACAAAACAAACAAACGAAAAAAAAAAACCATTCTTTTCACCCAGTATTGCCAGACCACATGCCCTTCTTTGAGTGCCAGAAGTGGTAAAACCGTGCTTGGCGCAAGCGCTCCACCTCGAAGCCGGCGGACATGACGCGATCAACCATCTCCCAGTCTTCGCCGCCCCATTTGTCGCCAAACTCGCGCGTGTTCATACCACCGATGCGATCAAAGTCTTTCTTGGCCATGGCGAACAAGCCGTACCCCTGTCGCTCCCAGAAGCCGTTCGGCTTCTCGGGAGTGAAGCCACATCCCAATCGCACCACGAGCGGCGCGTAGGCTTGCTTGCCGCTGATCGTGTACTTGCGAATGTCGTCGATCAGCGTTGCGGGCATCTCGAGGTGCAGATCGCAGGTAAAGACGATGGCATCGGGATCGGTAATGGAATCGATGCCCGCTTGCAGGCCGCCTGCGCGTTCAAAGTTGCCAGGCTTGCGGATGAAGGTGAAGCTCTTCATGCGGCTGTTGCGCATCATGGCTTCATAGTCGCCGTCCGTTGACGAATAGTCGACAATCACAAGGTTGAGGTGGTTGTCTCCGGTCTCATCCCAAAGCTCTTCCATGTTTTCGATGAGATGGGCCATCCACGCGACCTGGTTTTTGACCGGGATGACAATGTGCACAGTTGCCTCCTTGTTCCAGGCAAACTGGCGCGGGTAGCACAGTGCACCCCCAGCCGGGCGCAACACGTACTCGGAGATGCGTTCTGGCTTGCCGGGCGAGCTCTTTCGCGTCACATCCACCTCAATGAGGAAGCGAGTGACACCACGGCCGTGGTCGAACTTTCGAACCACGTTGACGATTTGCTTGAGCGTGAAAGGGTCGGCGCGGTCCTGGTTGAGACGCACAATGTAGTCATTGACCACCTGAATGGTAGAGTCAGGGTTGGGTGGAAAGAATGCGCACAACGAAGCGAAATACAAACAAGAACATAAACCACAATGAGTTTCAAAAATCTCAACTATCCATTTAAAAGAACGCATTTTCGACAAGAAGCTGCAAGAAAAAAACCCAAACGTACCGATTGAGCGTCAGCTGCCGGTATGACGAGGTTGGCTCCGTCCAGTCGTTGACCATCGTACAGCTGGGTTTGATCATCCGGGAAGACTTCCGAAAATCCGACACGCGTGATGCCTTCGTAGCGACCCATTTGGCGAGTGACAGTGTAGCTCGGTTTGTAGTCGCACGTACTGAGCGCGCTGCTCAGTTCGCTGGAGGGCACGCGCAGGACGCTGTGAAAATCGGCGCGCGCGTCCATTTTGGGGACAAGAATCGAGTCGATCGGCGTGCCACCAACATGAGAGTGGGAAGGCGGAGCAGATGCGGCACCGTGGTCATGTCCATCGTCAGCCGAGTGAGTTTCAGAGGATTCTGGAGGAGAAAAACAACAAACAAAGACATGAAAACGGAAAACGGAAATCGGAAAACGGAAAACGAAAATTGGGAGATGAGAACGCAACAAAAAAAAAAAAAAAAAAAAAACCTCTCAAAACCCCCCGCATCCAACTGCGACTGCTCGGGAAGAAAACGACAAACACAAACCTTCGTGATGGGCCATCAAAACATCGCCGGGAATGACTTCAAACCTCGGCTGGCCGACAGAGCGCCAGGCAACAGATGCGTGTACACCGCCACCGCCCTGCTTGTGGAAAAACTCCATGTAGTATGGACGATTGGCCTCGAGCTGAACGGGCTCTGATATTTGCGAGGCGTACTTGGTGTACTCGCCTGGATTGGTCCAGATGTCGCCCTCCTGGTCCTCGGGCCGACCGAGGTAGCAGAGCAGGCGTTCGTTCCGCGGGCGAAAGTCTGTGCTGAGCCAAAACTCGGACGTGTCGTCGGACGCGACGGCAAACTCGTAGCGACCCGAGGTCTTTGGGACGAGGTAGCCGAACGCGCGTTGAAAGTACGAGTCGTCCTCAAAGTTGGCCGCCATTGACCTGAGCTTGCGCCGCACGGTCGGGAAATTCGGGAACTGCTTGCTCTGCTTGCCTCGGTAGACCTTTGCGCCACAGGAGCCCTGGAAGATGTGGCTGTTGACCCAGCCCTTGGTCGACTGGGTTGGCGTTGGCGCACGCTCAATCTTGTCCTCTGACGCTTCGTGCTGATGATCGTGCGCTCCTCCTGCTGCTGCCCCTCCAGGCTGCTCACTGCCATGCCGGTCTTTCGATACGGCGGGCTTGAGTGGGATGTCCTTGACGGGAATCAGCTTGCCTCGGCTGGGACGCTCCACGACGACACCACTTCCCGGCTCTTCTGCCGGCTCTTCTGGATCTGGGCCTGGCTCCGGGACGGCCTCTGGCTGGCCCTCTGGCTCGGCGTCGTGATTGTGGTTGTGGTTGTGGTGGGGCTGCTGCTGTTGGTTCTGTTGGTTCTGCGCGTCAGTCGGTCTTTGATAGTACACGACGACTTGATCTGTGGGCGGTCGTCCTGCTTGTGCCAGGGTCGCGTTTCAACAAACCGTTCGTTTGACCAGGGTTTCAAATGTTCAGGGAGAGGAGGGGGAGGGGGTGCGGTGCCACAGCGAGGAGAGTGCATTTTGGTGAGTGACAAACGCAATGCGAAATGTGTCAAAGTGGGCGAGTTGGAGAGCGTTTTTGGTCTTCCCCCCCCCCCGCTTACCGGCATAGGTGAGAAGGTAGATGAGCATCGAAATCAGCGCAAATCCCAGCAATGCGCGCAAGAGCAGGCGCCGATTCATGGTTGGGAAGAGAGCGAGATTGACTTGGAAAAAAGAGAGAAAAGTTAGACTGATCAACCAACTGAACTGCGATGCATTGGTGGAGAAGCTCAGACTAGTAGTGCGTGTATGTTGTCGACGTTCGGAAAAAAAAAGTAAGAGGGAAGCGAAGGTACTGTAGATCGAAAGCGAAAGGAAAACGCGGGGGCTCAGAATCCCAAGCTCTACTGAGACGAGACAGATGCGCGACCTGCTTCCAACAACGGATCATGTTCGATAGATGCTTGTATATCCCACACTTTGCATGTTGAGCCGCGTTGACCTTCCCTCCCTCAGGAGGATTTCGAAGAGCAGTTGATTTCGAGTTTTCATTGCTGCTCACCCCTCTCAGCTCAGCTGTTCTGTACATGAAACCACATCCATTCCACCTTGACCACAGTAGTGAAAACGATTGTTTGAACAATCCTCACTCGATCTAATAAAATCCATGCAATGCAAGTTGAGTTCAGTTCTCGTTCTCAGTTACTTTTTTTCGCTTTCTAATGTCGCAGCAGCAAAAGCACAGCCGCGATTCCGACGAGGATGACATGCCTGGGTAAAAAGCAGCTACAAACACAACTGCTTCCATTGTGATGTGTGTGAAGGGGAGATAGGGGGATAGGGGGGAAGGATGGCTGGGTCGTTTCTGTGCGCCTGACTGCACTGCTCCAGTAGTGCGCTTTGACTTGAGGCCGCCTCACATTTCGACTGATGCGTTGTTGAAAATGCTCGTCCTCTCTCTCTTCAAATCTGCCGAACGAGAGAGCGAACGAGAGAGCGAACGAGAGAGTGAAGAAGAGAGCGAAAGAGTGAGATCTTTGGATTTTTTTTTTCTGTTCCTTGCTAGGACTTTCTTCAGTCGAATAGTTGACTTTTCGTATGTCGATTTGCATTTTTAACCAATCAATCTCCCTACTCTCACTCATGCTCTCGCTTTTTTTTTTTTTTTTTTTTGAACAACACACTCTCTCCTTCTCCTTCTCTTCTCTCTTGTGCTACTCACTCACTCACTGTGCTGCTTGTCGTCCATCTTTGTTGAATTTGCAGAAAGCGCGTCCGACTGGAACACACCGACGGATCGTCGTACTCGGTCAACGTCGACCCACACAACCCGCCGCCGTCGCGCGTCCTGCACGTTCGCAAGCTGCCAGATGGGATTTCGTCGCCGCAGCTGTCGTCAGCCATCTCCGAGCTCGGCGGGGTGGTCAGCTTTGTCATCATGATGCCGCAGAAGCACCAAGCGCTCATCGAGATGGTCAGCGTCTCGGACGCCATGACCGTCATTGCGCACTGCGCCCAGCATCCCGTCTACCTCCAAGGCCAGCAGATCATGTTCAACTACTCCAAGAGCCAGGAGCTCAAGCGCACCTCCGGCGAGCAGCCAGACGAAGGCAACCCGGCCAAGATTCTGCTCTTCACCGTGTTCAATCCAATCTACCCAATCACCTGCGAGGTCTCGCACACATCACCCTCAGCGTACCGCCTCGTCTCTCAGGCACGTCCTCTTCCGCAAAGACGGGCGTCCAGACGCTGGTTGAGTTTGACTCTCCTGCGGACGACACTGGCCGCTCGCCGAGCGATCAACGGCGCCGACATTTACGGCGGCTGCTGCACGCTCAAGATTGATTACTCCGCACACCACCACCTCTCTCAAGGTGCGCCAGAACAACGACGAGTCGTGGGACTACACCGGCGCCGTCCCGCTCGGCCCTCCGGCTGGCGGTCCTCCGCCGCCGCCCGGCGGCCATTCCCAGTACGGCGGTCGCCCAGACGACCGTGGTCGCGACAACCGCGGCCCGCCTCCAAGTGGCGTGTACGACGGTGGTCGCCACTATGGCGGCCCACCGCCCGGCCAGCTTCCGCCGCCCCACCATTACGACGGCGGCCGTGGCGGCTACGACATGGGCCCTCCGCCGCACCACTACAATCCCTCTTCGCCCGACTCGCGCGGCCCTCCGCCGCAGTTTGCTTCCAACAATGGCCCGCAGGGCTCGTCCCCCGTGCTCATGATTTACCACATCAACCCGCAGCGCATGACCTGCCAGAGCCTGTTCAACCTGTTCTGTCTGTACGGCAACGTGTTGCGCGTGCGCATTCTTGCCAACCGAACGGACGCCGCCCTCTTGCAGTTCGACCAAGCGCACGCTGCAGACACTGCGCTCGCCAACCTGAATCGCGCCGTGATTTTCGGAACCTCGCTTGAGGTCACGCACTCGCGCAACACGTACATTGCTGGCGCCGCGACTGCCCCGATTCCCGGATCGCCTGCCACTCTTGTCGACTTTTCCGACTCTCCCCACAATCGGTTTACGAATCAGCGTGCCGCAATGAAAAACCGTAAGCTGATGTTTTCTGCTCAGTCATCATGGGCTTTCGTTAAAAGTGTTGCTCGTCTCATTGTTTGAACCTTCTCACCGTTTGCTTTGCTTTTTTTTTTTTGAAAACTACCCTAGGCATCTCTCCTCCCACGCGCAACGTGCACTTCTTTGGCCTTGGCGTCGGTGCCACTGAGGAGCACATTCGCTCCATTTTCACCCCAGCAGGCATTGAAGAGCCCGAGAGCATCAAGCTTTTCGAGAAAGGTATGCCTGTTTTCTTGTGTGTCGTTTGTTTTGTTGCGCCGGTTGTTTTTCTTTTGTGGTTGCTGACTGCGGACGTCGCTCGCTACAACAGAAAAGGGAGTCTCTGGCTTCATTACCTTCCGAAGCACGCAGGTGGCAACTGAGGCCATCGCGTTGTGCAACCATGCCGAAGTCGATGTGAACGGCTCGCGATTCGTCATCAAGCTGGCATTCTCCCCAGCCAACGAGCGCAGCGAACGTGGTCCTGGTGGCCCTCCGCCGCACGGCAACTTCCCGCCCTATGCCAGCTCTGCACCCCCGCCGCACCACCACCACGCCCATCCACCGCATCATCACGCCCCACCGCACCACTCCGGGCCCCACGATC
>NW_011887307.1:419985-421906 GCF_000151315.2 Capsaspora owczarzaki ATCC 30864 | reverse complement strand
CTGCGGCGAGTGCTGGCTGGAGAAAAACCAAACTGCTGCTGCGGTTGGGAGTGACCCAAGCGCAGCACTAGCTGCTGCATGGGCGAGTAGAGGGTTGATCCTGCGGTGCTCGAGCTACGATTGGCCTTGGTTGCGACAACAACTGGCTCGGGCATGGACGTGTCGCTGACGCTTCGGCGGGAAGTGACATCGGCGGTCGCGGTAGCAGTCGTCGTCGTCAGGCATTCGGAAACGGTGAGCTGCGGCGGGGGCAGCTTGGCGCTTCCGCCGCGCGTTGTCGTCTCTAGAACGGCGAGGTTGCGCTGAGCGCGCTGGATTTCGAGCTCCTCTTGCAGCAGCTGCATTTGCTTGAGACGAATTTGCTCCTTTTGCAGCATCATGCGCCGCGCTTGGAGCTCGCGCTGCGAGAGGCCGGCGAGACTCTGGCTGTCCATGCCCGTGATGCCAGGCGAGACTGGCGGAGGCGGACTGGTCAAGTTGAAGGAAGCCAATGGCGACGAATTGCCAGTCATCTGGTCATAGCCCGGATCAGGCAGCGCAGAGTCAAAGGATGAGAAGGGCGTGTTGCGTGGCGAGATTCTGGTCATGGTGGAGGCATGCACGCGCAGCTCGGAGGGCGGGCCGTTCTCAAGGCCTGGCGCCGGGCTTGGCGACGCCCCGTTGCCAAACGAGAGGGCATGGGCCGAGCGACCAGAGTCGCGTCGTCGCACACTGGTCGCCGCCGAGTAGGTTTGGTTGCGAAAGTACTCTTGCATGTCCACATCCGTGCGCGGGTCAATCCACGTCGTGGTGCGCTTGCGATGGTTGATAAAGTATGGGATGCCGTCCGAATGCATTGCCATTTCCCACCCCGCCGGAAGAGGGTTGAGCGTCGGGTTGAGCAGCGGATCCGACAGCACGTCTGGAACGCGCTTTCGCTCGCTCAGGCCCTGCGTTCCGGGGGTTGCGCGGTCTGTCCGCGGGTCCACCCAAGTGGTCGTCTTGTTGTTGTGGTCGATAAAGAATGGCAAGCCGTCCTTAATGCCCTTCTCCCACCCTGGAGGCAATGGCGACTCGTCCAGCGATGAGGCAGACAAGCGCTGCAACGAGTTACTCGAGTTGCCGCTGGCGGGCAAACCGGGGTTGTTCGCCTGGGCGCTCAGAACGTTGCCAGAATTAGAGTGTGACAGTGGTCGCGAGTGTTGTTGCGGCTGCTGTTGTTGCTGCTCAAAGTGAAGCGACATTTCGAGAAACGACGAGATGGACGGCTCTCGCGAAAAGAAGGTTGACGAGTGTGCAGACGACGGTGTGGCCGGTGGGAATGGCGACGATTGCGAAGTTTGGTAGGAGTGTTGCAGTTGGTTGTACATGGGGACGAGCAGACCCGGCGACTGCCCTGGCATCTGTCCAGACTGCTGTGGAAGCGATAATTGTTGCTGTTGCTGCTGGTACAAAAGTTGCTGTTGCTGTTGCTGTTGCTGCTGCAATAATAGCAACTGTTGCTGTTGCAGGTTATGACTTTGGGACGTTGGTTCGCTGGAGCCGGCAGAAGACTGCCGCGAGTGGAAGGCAACCGGGGGAAATGTGGATCCGTTCATGATCAATTGGGGCTGGTGCGGCACGAAGGAAATGCCCGAGTCGAGGGAGGAGTCGCGCGAATGCGAGGCACCTGCTTCCGACATGGCACTACTGTCGATGCGGTCTGCTGCTGCCGAGCTCGGCGACCGGAAGAAGGAAGCGGGCAGGTTTCGGTCCCGCAATGGTGGCATTGAGAGTGTGGAATGGAGCGAGTCGAGCGACGGCTGGGAGATGTGGTATTGGTTGGACTCGGACTGCGACCGATTGTGCGGAAGCACGGGAGCGTAAAGCGGATCGACAGTGCTTCCCCGACCCGTCGTGTCCATCGCCAGGTACTCTCCGCTGCCATGCTGTGACGCCGAAG